>NC_061513.1:330532596-330599968 GCF_022539505.1 Lolium rigidum | reverse complement strand
CGTCCAATTCCGAGAATATTTCCTTACTAGGATTTCTGAAACCAAAAACAGCAGAAAACAGCAACTGGCTCTTCGGCATCTTGTTAATAGGTTAGTTCCAGAAAATGCGTAAATACGACATATACTGTGCATAAAACATGTAGATATCTTCAATAATATAGCATGGAACTTAAGAAATTATCGATACGTTGGAGACGTATCAGTCCCCCGGTGGGAATATGCCTCCATTTGAGCTTGGTTAGGTCATAGGTACATGTGGAAACAAGGATCATCCCTTATGATCTCAAGTTTCTCTCCGGTTCACCTCCGAGGGAGTTCCCCCCTATACATGCAGAATCTGCCTAAGTGTAGGAACCCCCGTCCGAGAAGCCGGACACACCTGGGGGGTAGCCTTGGATATAAAACCATCTCAAATCACTTGTGTGCATGCCATGTGGACACACACAAGTTTTAGGGCCATTCCCTAGATCCGATGCTCGATTTCGGACAAAACCCTAGTTCTGTTGACCGCGCGGTCTACCCCTTTGACTGCATCCCATCGGGGGTCCCCCGGTGGGCATATGTCTCCATCTGAGCTTGGTTAGGTCATAGGTACATGTGGAAACAAGGATCATCCCATATGATCTCAAGTTTCTCTCTGGTTCACGTACGAGGGAGTTCCCCCCTATACATGCAGAATCTGCCTAAGTGTAGGAACCCCCTGTCCGAGAAGCCGAACACACCTGGGGGGTAGCCTTGTATATAAAAACATCTCAAATCACTTGTGTGCATGCCATGTGGACACACACAAGTTTTGGGGCCATTCCCTAGATCCGATGCTCGATTTCTGACGAAACCCAAGTTCTGTTGACCGCGTCGTCTACCCCTTTGATTGCATCCCATCGGGGGTCCCCCGGTGGGCATATGCCTCCATTTGATCTTGTTTAGGTCATAGGTACATGTGGAAACAAGTATCATACCATATGATCTCATGTTTCTCTCCGGTTCACGTACGAGGGAGTTCCCCCCTATACATGCAGAATCTGCGTAAGTGTAGGAACCCCCTGTCCGAGAAGCCGGACACACCTGGGGGGTAGCCTTGGATATAAAACCATCTAAAATCACTTGTGTGCATGCCATGTGGACACACACAAGTTTTGGGGCCATTCCCTAGATCTGATGCTCGATTTCTGACGAAACCCTAGTTCCGTTGACCGCGCGGTCTACCCCTTTGATTGCATCCCATCGGGGGTCCCCCGGTGGGCATATGCCTCCATTTGAGCTTGGTTAGGTCATAGGTACATGTGGAAACAAGGATCATCACATATGATCTCAAGTTTCTCTCCGGTTGATGACCCACAAGTATAGGGGATCGCAACAGTCTTCGAGGGAAGTAAAACCCAAATTTATTGATTCGACACAAGGGGAAGCAAAGAATACTTATAAGCCTTAACAACTGAGTTGTCAATTCAGCTGCACCTGGAAAAGCACTAGTAACAGGGGTGATGTGAAAGCAACAGTAATATGGGAGCAATAGTAATAGTAACAAAGCAGCAGTAGCAGTAACACAGAGGAGATGGCACCAGAAAATAGTTGATACTACTTCCAATGACATATAGAACGAGTATAGGATGATAAGAGATGGACCGGGGTTCCCAGCTATCTACACTAGTGGTAACTCTCCAATAACAAGTGTTGGGTGAACAAATTACAGTTGGGCAATTGATAGGATTGAAATAACATTAAGATAGAACATCAAGTCTATTAATCATGTAGGCATGTTTTCCATATATAGTCATACGTTCTCGCAATGAGAAACTTGCATAACATCTTTTGTCCTACCAGCTGGTGGCAGCCGGGCCTCTAGGGAAACTACTGGCAATTAAGGTACTCCTTTTAATAGAGCACCAGAGCAAAGCATTAACACTTGGTGAAACCATGTGATCCTCATATCTAAGCATTCCCCTCCAGTTATCCCAGTTGCTGTCACTCTAGGGCCTCGGGTTCCGGACATAGACATGTGCAAACAACTTGTAGATACAATCTAAGCAATAATTATAGAGCTCAAATCTAAGATCATGCCACTCGTGCACTAGTGACAAGCATTAAACACAACAAGATTGCAGCAACAATAACTTCACAAACTTATATAGGTAGACTGATCATAATGTAACAATTCATCGGATCCCAACAAACACAACACCGATTACATCAGATGGATCTCAATCATGTAAGGCAGCTCATGAGATCATTGTATTGAAGTACATGGGAGAGAGAGTACCAACTAGCTACAGCTAGAACTCGTAGTCCATGGGTGAACTACTCACGGAGCATGATGGAGGCGGTGGCGTCGATGGAGATGGCTTCCGGGGGCACTTCCCCGTCCCGGCGGCGTGCCGGAACAGAGATTCTGTCCCCCGAAACGGAGTTTCGCGATGGCGGCGGCGCCCCTGGAGTCTTTTTGGAGTTTCGTCAATTCGTATCGGGTTGTTAGGTCACGGGGGATTTTATAGGCGAAGAGACGGAGTCGGAGGAGCCACGGGGCCCCCTCCCCATAGGTTGGCGCGGCCAGGGGGCCACCCGCGCCGCCATACGGTGTGGGCCCCCTGCTGCCCGCCTCCGACTCTCCTTCGGTGTTCTGGAACCTTCCGGGGAAAATAAGATATTTGGTCTTTGTTTCGTCGAATTCCGAGAATATTGCCCGAACAACCTTTCTGGAACCAAAAACAACAGAAAACAGGAACTGGCACTTCGGCATCTTGTTAATAGGTTAGTTCCGGAAAATGCATGAAATCATTATAAGGTGCGAGCAAAACATGTAGGTATTGTCATAAAACTAGCATGGAACATCAGAAATTATAGATACGTTGGAGACGTATCAAGCATCCCCAAGCTTAGTTCCTACTCGCCCTCGAGTAGGTAAACGATAAAAAGAATAATTTCTGTAGTGGCATGCTACTTACATAATCTTGATCATACTATTGTAAAGCATATGAGATGAATGAAGTGACTCAAGGCAATGATCTATAGTTTGCTAACAAATAGATAACATATAGCAAAACTTTTCATGAATAGTACTTTCAAAAAAGCATCAAAAAGTCTTGCATAAGAGTTAGCTCATAAAGTAATAAATTCAAAGTAAAGGCATTGAAGCAACACAAAGGATGATTAAGTTTCAGCAATTGCTTTCAACTTTCAACATGCATATCTCATGGATAATTGTCAACACAAAGTAATATAATAAGTGCAATAAGTAAGCATGTAAGAATCAATGCACAGTTGACACAAGTGTTTGCTTCCAAAATAGAAAGAAGTAGGTAAACTGACTCAACATAAAGTAAAAGATAGGCCCTTCGCAGAGGGAAGCAGGGAGTAAATCATGTGCTAGAGCTTTTTAAGTTTTTAAATCATGTAGAGAGCATAAAAGTAAAGTTTTGAGAGGTGTTTGTTGTTGTCAACGAATGGTAGTCGGCACTCTAACTACCTTATCAACCAGACTTTCAAGAGCGGTTCCCATGAAGGACGTTATCTCTACCAGCAAGGTAGATCATCCCTCTTCTCTTTTGTTTACACATGTATTCTAGTTTCATTATTGATGACACTCCTCCCAACCTTTTGCTTACACAAGCCATGGCTAACCAAATCCTCGGGTGCCTTCCAACATTCACATACCATGGAGGAGTGTCTATTTGCAAAATTAAGTTGCTTACTGATAGATCAGGGCAAAACATGTGAAGAGAATTATTAATGAAAGTTAATTAATTGGGGCTGGGAACCCCGTTGCCAGCTCTTTTTGCAAAATTATTGGATAAGCGGATGAGCCACTAGTCCATTGGTGAGAGTCTGTCAGAAGTAAATGACAAGATCGAAAGATAAAACACCACATACTTCCTCATGAGCTATAAAATATTGACACAAATAAGAGATAATAGCTTTTGAATTGTTTAAAGGTAGCACATGAAGTATTTACTTGGAATGGCAGGAAATACCACATAGTAGGTAGATATGGTGGACACAAATGGCATAGGTTTTGGCTCAAGGTTTTGGATGCACGAGAAGCATTCCCTCTCAGTACAAGGCTTTGGCTAGCAAGGTTGTTTGAAGCAAACACAAGTATAAACTGGTACAGCAAAACTTACACAAGAACGTATTGCAAGCATTATAAGACTCTACACTGTCTTCCTTGTTGCTCAAACACGTTTACCAGAAAATATCTAGACCTTAGAGAGACCAATCATGCAAACCAAATTTCGACAAGCTCTACGGTAGTTCTCCACTAATAGGTTTAAAATACATGGTGCATGAGCTTAAACATGATCTACTTGAGAGCTCAATACAATTGCCAAGTATCAAATTATTCAAGACAAATGAAGCATTTTCTGTTTCCAACCAAATATCAATAAGTGCAACGGTTTTCAACTCCGCCATGAACATTAAAATAAAGTTAAGAACACCAGTGTTCATATGAAAAAGCGGAGCGTGTCTCTCTCCCACACAAGGATTGCTAGGATCCGAATTTATTCAAACACAAACAAAAATAAAAGCACACACACGCTCCAAGTAAAGCACATATGATGTGACTGAATAAAAATATAGTTTCACTAGAAGTGACCTGATAAGTTGTTGATGAAGAAGGGGATGCCTTGGGCATCCCCAAGCTTAGACGCTTGAGTCTTCTTGAAATATGCAGGGATGAACCACGGGGGCATCCCCAAGCTTAGACTTTTCACTCTTCTTGATCATATATCATCCTCCTCTCTTGACCCTTGAAAACTTCTGCCACACCAAACTTCTCATAAACTTCATTAGAGGGGTTAGTACTCAAAAACTTTAATCCACTTTGGTCCTGTAGTGACACATTGCAAGAACTCAATAAAACATTAGCTACAGCTCTCCACGTCTAGAAAGCCTTACTTAAAGTCCACAAGAGACAATGCAAAAAATAGATACAGAATCTGCCAAAACAGAACAGCCAGTAAAGACGAATTTTTAAGAGGTACTTCCGTTGCTCAAATCAGAAAACTTAAAACTAATTAAAGTTGCGTACATATCTGAGGAACACGCATGAAAATTGGCAGATTTTTCTGAGTTTCCTACAGAGAGACCTACTCAAATTCGTGACAGATAGAAATCTGTTTCACGCAGAAATCCAAATCTAGCATCAACCTTCTATTAGAGACTTTACTTGGCACAAAAACATGATAAGGAGAGGTTGCTACAGTAGTAACAACTTCCAAGACACAACAAAACAGTAGCAAAATAAAGACATGGGTTATCTCCCAAGAAGTGCTTTCTTTATAGCCATTAAGATGGGCTCAGCAATTTTAATGATGCTCACATAAGGATGAGAGTTGAAGCAAAAGAGAGCATCAAAAAGAAAGTTCAAAACACATTTAAGTCTAACTCACTTCCTATGCATAGGAATATTGTACACAAACAAATTCATGAAGGACAAAGTGACAAGCATAGGAAGATAAAACAAAAGTAACTTCAAAAGTTTCAGCATATAGAGAGGTGTTTTAGTACCATGCAAATTTCTACAACCATATTTTCCTCTCTCATAATAATTTTCAGTAGCATCATGAATAAACTCAACAATATAACTATCACATACAGCATGCTTTCCATGATCTACAAACACATAATTTTTATCAAGCTCAAAAATAGTGGGATTAAAACTTTCAAACCCACTTTTATCAATAATATAACAAGATGATTGATCAATCTCAAAAGATATGGGACTCCTAGATAAAGTCAAGACCTCCCCAATCCCATTTTCATTAGTAGTACAATTAATATTATCAAGTAACATAGGACCATCATCTAGAGATTTATCATAAACATTTGCCAAGCAAAACTCTTCAGTACCATGCATTTCGACATCAGGCTCAAACAAAGCATTATCATAAGATTTATCAAAATAGCATGGATTATCATGAATAACAGTAGCATAATTATTATCACAAGTTTTACTCATAGGTAATATTTCAAGAGAATCCACAGGAATATAACATTCATCCTCCTCTGGTAAGCATGGAGGACAATCAAATAGTGTAAGAGATAAAGAGTTACTCTCATTAGAAGGTTGGCATGGGTAGCTAATCCATTCTTCCTCCTTTTGTTCACCACTCTCCTCCTCTTTTTCATCCAATGAGCTTTCAGGTTCATCAATTTCCTCCTCTTTTTCATCCAATGAGGTTTCAGGTTCATCAATTTCTTCTTTCACAGGTTCCTGCAGTATGTGAGTGCATTCTTGTGCATTAATGAGTCTCTCTTTATAATCAATGATATAAAGATTATCACTGTAACTTTCTATGCAAAAATTAAGGATAGAAGAGACATGATCTTTAAGGTCCTTACAAGCAACACAGGTTTCATAATTTTTAGCAATGAAGGATTCTATTTTAGAAGCTCCCATAAATAAAACAAATTGTTCTACTTCTTCGAACCCAAGATGAATATAGTTATTCCAGTTATAGTTCATAATTAAAACTTCCTCACTAAAGCCACATTGAAATTTAGGATGTTTAGTATCCTGTTTAGAGCAACAGTTTATATCATGGCGTTTAAGCAAGATTTTAGCAATTGTATTCAATTTTTCTATCACATCACTCATAACTTTACCCGTTCTTGATTCTCTATAATTCATATATATTTCAATAAGTTCCAAATAGGTTGTGGGTTCTTCCATAGCAACTATTTTTAATTTTTCAGTTTTTCAAATTTTTATGGATTTTCGGGTATATAAAAATAAAACAAGACGAAAATAAACTAGACAAAAGTAAACTAAGAAAAATAATACCAGACAGAAATAAACTAAGCACAAATAAACTAGACAAAAGTAAACTAAGAAAAACAAAATAAAATCAAACAGAGAGAGAGGTGGAGTGTACTCCCTAGGTGAACTTATGAGTAGAGCTATGCCTCCCCGGCAACGGCGCCAGAAAATAGTCTTGGTGACCCACAAGTATATGGGATCGCAACAGTCTTCGAGGGAAGTAAAACCCAAATTTATTGATTCGACACAAGGGGAAGCAAAGAATACTTATAAGTCTTAACAACTGAGTTGTCAATTCAGCTGCACCTGGAAAAGCACTAGTAACAGGGGTGATGTGAAAGCAGCAGTAATATGGGAGCAATAGTAACAGTAACAAAGCAATAGTAGCAGTAACAAAGAGGAGATGGTACCAGAAAATAGTTGATACTACTTCCAATGACATATAGAACGAGTATAGGATGATAAGAGATGGACCGGGGTTCCCAGCTATCTACACTAGTGGTAACTCTGCAATAACAAGTGTTGGGTGAACAAATTACAGTTGGGCAATTGATAGGATTGAAATAGCATTAAGACAGAACATCAAGTCTATTAATCATGTAGGCATGTTTTCCATATATAGTCATACGTGCTCGCAATGAGAAACTTGCATAACATCTTTTGTCCTACCAGCCGGTGGCAGCCGGGCCTCTAGGGAAACTACTGGCAATTAAGGTCTCCTTTTAATAGAGCACTGATACGTCTCCAACGTATCTATAATTTCTGATGTTCCATGCTTGTTTTATGACAATACCTACATGTTTTGTTCACACTTTATATCGTTTTGATGCGTTTTCCGGAACTAACCTATTGACGAGATACCGAAGTGTCAGTTCCTGTTTTCTGCTGTTTTTGGTTTCAGAAATCCTAGTAAGGAAATATTCTCGGAATTGGACAAAATCAACGCCCAGCATCTTAGAATCCCCGGGAGCTTCCAGAACACCCGAGAGCCGCCAGAGAGGGGCCACAGGGGGCCCACACATGGTGGCGGCGCGGCCCAGAGGGGGCGCGCCGCCCTAGTGTCCGGTGGCCCCGGACCCCTCCGAGGCTCCCCTTTCGCCTATATAAGGTCCCCGACCTAAAACCTCGATACGAAAAAGCCACGGTACGAGAAACCTTCCGAGCCGCCGCCATCGCGAAGCCAAGATCCGGGGGACAGGAGTCTCGTTCCGGCACGCCGCCGGGACAGGAAGTGCCCCCGGAAGGCTTCTCCATCGACACCGCTGCCATATCCACCGCCATCTTCATCACCGCTGCTGCTCCCATGAGGAGGAGTAGTTCTCCATCGAGGCTCGGGGCTGTACCGGTAGCTATGTGGTTCATCTCTCTCCTATGTACTTCAATACAATAATCTCATGAGCTGCCTTACATGATTGAGATTCATATGATGATGCTTGTAATCTAGATGTCATTATGCTAGTCAAGTGGGTTTTACTTATGTGATCTCCGGAGACTCCTTGTCCCACGTGTGTAAAGGTGACAGTGTGTGCACCGTGTGAGTCTCTTAGGCTATATTTCACAGAATACTTATTCACTGTTATGAATGGCATAGTGAGGTGCTTATTTATATCCCTTTATGATTGCAATGTGTTTTGTATCACTATTTATCTATGTGCTACTCATGTGATGTTATTAAAGTAGTCTATTCCTCCTGCATGGTGTAATGGTGACAGTGTGTGCATCGTGTAGTTCTTGTCGTAGATTATGATCATAATCTCTTGTAGGTTATGGAGTTGATTATCGCTATGATAGTATTGATGTGATCTATGCCTCCTTCATAGTGTGATGGTGACGAGTGTGTATGCTATGTTAGTACTTGGTTTATTTTGCAAAGATCTATTATGCTCTAAGGTTACTTAAACATGAATATCGAATGTTGTGGAGCTTGTTAACTCCGGCATTGAGGGTTCGTGTAATCCTACACAATTAGTGGTGTTCATCATCCAACAAGAGTATATGTAGCACAAAGGAAAGAGAACTTATTTATTATGTGATCAATGTTGAGAGTGTCCACTAGTGAAAGTATGATCCCTAGGCCTTGTTTCCACCACAAAGAATTGCTTCCCACGCCGGCAAGCTATTTTCTAGCGCCGCTTGTTTACTCGTTTCTACTGCATCTTTACTTTCCGCAATATTACCACCATCTATACCACCTGCGTTTTACTATCTCTTCGCCGAACTAGTGCACCTATACATCTGACAAGTGTATTAGGTGTGTTGGGGACACAAGAGACTTCTTGCTTTGTGATTGCAGGGTTGCTTGAGAGGGATATCTTTGACCTCTTCCTCCCTGAGTTCGATAAACCTTGGGTGATCCACTTAAGGGAAAACTTGCTGCTGTTCTACAAACCTCTGCTCTTGGAGGCCCAACACTGTCTACAAGAATAGAAGCACCCGTAGACATCAAGCTATTTTCTGGCGCCGTTGCCGGGGAGGAAAGGTAAAAGGTACTCACACTCCGGATCTCGGCTACTAAGCTATTTTCCTTTAGATCCTGCAATTGCATCTTTTTGTTTCTTGTTTTACACTAGTTAGGCATAATGGACAACAATGAGCTTCTTATTCTATTTCCTGAGTTAAGACATGGATTGTTTGTTGCGAAAATTAAAAAACCTATGGAATCTTATTGGCATGCTAGTAGCAATGATATTAGTATGAACGCTTTGAACACCATTGTTGTTAATGATATGGAAAATTCTAAGCTTGGGGAAGCTGGTTATGATGAGCATGAAATTTTTAGTCCCCCAAGCATTGAGGAGAAAATTTTCTTTGATGATACTTTGCCTCCTATTTATGATGATTATAATGATAGTGGTCTTTTGGTGCCGCCTACTATGGAGAGCAAATTTTATTATGATTATACTATGCCTCCTACACTTGATGAGAATAATAATGATAGCTACTTTGTTGAATTTGCTCCCACTACAACTAATAAAATTGATTATGCTTATGTGGAGGGTAATAATTTTATGCATATGGCTCATGACAAGAATGTTTCATGTGATAGTTATATTGTTGAGTTTGTTCATGATGCTACTGAAAGTTATTATGAGAGAGGGAAACATGGTTATATGCATCTTAATAATATTAAGTTTCCCCTCTTTATGTTGAAAATCTTGAAATTGCGCTTGTGTTGCTTTCCTATGCTTGCCACTATACTCTTCATGAACTTGTTTATTTACAAGATTCCTATGCATAGGAAGCATGTTAGACTTAAATGTGTTTTGAATTTGCCTCTTGATGCTCTCTTTTGCTTCGAATACTATTTCTTGCGAGTGCATCATTAAAACTGCTGAGCCCATCTTAATGGCTATAAAGAAAGAACTTCTTGGAAGATAACCCATGTGTTTATTTTACTACAGCAATTTTTGTTTTGTTGAGTCTTGGAAGTTGTTTACTACTGTAGCAACCTCTCCTTATCATGTTTTTGTGCCAAGTAAAGTTTCTATGTTAAAGTTGATGTTATATTTGGGATCGCTGCGCAGAAACAGCATTGCTGTCTGTCACGAATTCTGGCACAAGTCTCTGTAAAAAATTCGAAAAAATCTGCAAAATTACGAGCGTGATCCTCAGATATGTACGCAACTTTCATTAGTTTTGAGTTTTTCCATTTGAGCAAGTTAAGTGCCCAGTCCAGATGCATCTTTACGGACTGTTCTGTTTTTGACAGATTCTGTCTTTTATTTCGCATTGCCGCTTTTGCTATGTTGAATGAGTTTCTTTGTTCCATTAACTTTCAGAAGCTTTGTGCAATGTCCGAAGTGTTAAGAATGATTGTGTCACCTCTGAATATATGAATTTGTGGTTAAGCACTAACCCTCTCATGAGTTTGCTTGAAGTTTGTGTGAAGGAAGTTTTCAAGGGTCAAGAGAAGAGGATGATATACTATGATCAAGAAGAGTGAAAGGTCTAAGCTTGGGGATGCCCGGTGGTTCATCCCTGCATATTTTAAGAAGACTCAAGCATCTAATCTTGGGGATGCCCAAGGCATCCCCTTCTTCATCGACAACATTATCAGGTCACTTCTAGTGAAACTATATTTTTATTCCGTCACATTCTTATGTTCTTTACTTGGAGCGTCTGTTTGTTTTTATTTTTGTTTTGTTTGAATAAGTTCATCCTTGTGTGGGAGAGAGACACGCTCCGCTGGTTCATATGAACACATGTGTTCTTAGCTTTTAATGTTCAAGGGCGAAAGTTGATCGCTTCACTTGTTTCTATTTGGTTGGAATAAGAAAATGCTTCATATGGTCCTGAATAATTTGATACTTGGCAATTTTTTTGAGCTCTCATAAATCATTTAAGCTCTTGCATCATGTAGTTTAAATCTAGTAGTGGAGAACTACTGTAGAGTTTGTTGAAATTTGGTTTGCATGATTGGTCTCTCTAAGGTCTAGATATTTTCTGGTAAGAGTGTTTGAGCAACAAGGAAGACAGTGTAGAGTTTTATAATGCTTGCAATATGTTCTTATGTAAGTTTTGCTGTACCGGTTCATACTTGTGTTTGCTTCAAATAACCTTGCTAGCCTAAGCCTTGTACTGAGAGGGAATACTTCTCGTGCATCCAAAACCTTGAGCCAAAACCCATGCCATTTGTGTCCACCATATCTACCTACTATGTGGTATTTCCTGCCATTCCAAGTAAATACTTCATGTGCTACCTTTAAACAATTCAAAAGCTATTATCTCTTATTTGTGTCAATGTTTTATAGTTCATGAGGAAGTATGTGGTGTTTTATCTTTCGATCTTGTCATTTACTTTTGACGAGACTTTCACAATGGACTAGTGGCTCATCCGCTTATCCAATAATTTTGCAAAAAGAGTCGGCAATGGGGTTCCCAGCCCCAATTAATTAACTTGCATTAATAATTCTCTTCACATGTTTTGCTCGATTTATCGGTAAGCAACTTAAATTTGCAAATAGACACTCCTCCATGGTATGTGAATGTTGGAAGGCACCCGAGGATTCGGTTAGCCATGGCTTGTGTAAGCAAAGGTTGGGGGGAGTGTCATCTAATAAATAATAACTAAAGTACATGTGTAAACAAAAGAGAAGAGGGATGATCTACCTTGCTGGTAGAGATAACGTCCTTCATGGGAGCCGCTCTTGAAAGTCTGCTTGATAAGGTAGTTAGAGTACCCATTACCATTCGTTGACAACAAAAAACACCTCTCAAAATGTTACTTTTATGCTCTCTATATGATTTTAAAACTTGAAAAGCTCTAGCACATGATTTAATCCCTGCTTCCCTCTGCGAAGGGCCTATCTTTTACTTTATTGTTGAGTCAGTTTACCTATTCCCTTCCATCTTAGAAGCAAACACTTGTGTCAACTGTGCATTGATTCTTACATACTTGCTTATTTGCATTCATCATATTACTCTATGTTGACAATTATCCATGAGATATGCATGTTGAAAGTTGAAAGCAACTGCTGAAACTTATATCTTCCTTTGTGTTGCTTCGATGCCTTTACTTTGAATTTATTGCTTTATGAGTTAACTCTTATGCAAGACTTTTTGATGCTTGTCTTGAAAGTACTATTCATGAAAAGTTTTGCTATATGTTAGCAACCTGTAGATCATTGCTTTGAATCACTTTATTCATGTTATATGCTTTACAATAATGTTGATCAAGAATATGATGGTAGCATGTCACCTCAGAAATTATTTGTGTTATCGTTTACCTACTCGAGGACGAGTAGGAACTAAGCTTGGGGATGCTGATACGTCTCCAACGTATCTATAATTTCTGATGTTCCATGCTTGTTTTATGACAATACCTACATGTTTTGTTCACACTTTATATCGTTTTGATGCGTTTTCCGGAACTAACCTATTGACGAGATGCCGAAGTGCCAGTTCCTGTTTTCTGCTGTTTTTGGTTTCACAAATCCTAGTAAGGAAATATTCTCGGAATTGGACGAAATCAACGCCCAGCATCTTAGAATCCCCGGGAGCTTCCAAAACACCCGAGAGCCGCCAGAGAGGGGCCACAGGGGGCCCACACATGGTGGCGGCGCGGCCCAGGAGGGGGGCGCGCCGCCCTAGTGTCTGGTGGCCCCAGACCCCCTCCGAGGCTCCCCTTTCGCCTATATAAGGTCCCTGACCTAAAACCTCGATACGAAAAAGCCACGGTACGAGAAACCTTCCAGAGCCGCCGCCATCGTGAAGCCAAGATCTGGGGGACAGGAGTCTCTGTTCCGGCACGCCGCCGGGACGGGGAAGTGCCCCCGGAAGGCTTCTCCATCGACACCGCTGCCATCTCCACCACCATCTTCATCACCGCTGCTGCTCCCATGAGGAGGGAGTAGTTCTCCATCGAGGCTCGGGGCTGTACCGGTAGCTATGTGGTTCATCTCTTGCCTATGTACTTCAATACAATAATCTCATGAGCTGCCTTACATGATTGAGATTCATATGATGATGCTTGTAATCTAGATGTCATTATGCTAGTCAAGTGGGTTTTACTTATGTGATCTCCGGAGACTCCTTGTCCCACGTGTGTAAAGGTGAAAGTGTGTGCACCGTGTGAGTCTCTTAGGCTATATTTCACAGAATACTTATTCACTATTATGAATGGCATAGTGAGGTGCTTATTTATATCCCTTTATGATTGCAATGTGTTTTGTATCACTATTTATCTATGTGCTACTCATGTGATGTTATTAAAGTAGTCTATTCCTCCTGCATGGTGTAATGGTGACAGTGTGTGCATCGTGTAGTTCTTGTCGTAGATTATGATCATAATCTCTTGTAGGTTATGGAGTTGATTATCGCTATGATAGTATTGATGTGATCTATGCCTCCTTCATAGTGTGATGGTGACAGTGTGCATGCTATGTTAGTACTTGGTTTCTTTTGCAAAGATCTATTATGCTCTAAGGTTACTTAAACATGAATATCGAATGTTGTGGAGCTTGTTAACTCCGGCATTGAGGGTTCGTGTAATCCTACACAATTAGTGGTGTTCATCATCCAACAAGAGTATATGTAGCACAAAGGAAAGAGAACTTATTTATTATGTGATCAATGTTGAGAGTGTCCACTAGTGAAAGTATGATCCCTAGGCCTTGTTTCCACCACAAAGAATTGCTTCCCACGCCAGCCAAGCTATTTTCTGGCGCCGCTTGTTTACTCGTTTTACCGCATCTTTACTTTCCGCAATATTACCACCATCTATACCACTTGTGTTTTACTATCTCTTCGCCGAACTAGTGCACCTATACATCCGACAAGTGTATTAGGTGTGTTGGGGACACAAGAGACTTCTTGCTTTGTGATTGCAGGGTTGCTTGAGAGGGATATCTTTGACCTCTTCCTCCCTGAGTTCGATAAACCTTGGGTGATCCACTTAAGGGAAAACTTGCTGCTGTTCTACAAACCTCTGCTCTTGGAGGCCCAACACTGTCTACAAGAATAGAAGCACCCGTAGACATCAAGCACCGGAGCAAAGCATTAACACTTGGTGAAAACATGTGATCCTCATATCTAAGCCTTCCCCTCCAGTTATTCCAGTTGCTGTCACTCTGGAGCCTCGGGTTCCGGACATAGACATGTGCAAACAACTTGTAGATACAATCTAAGCAATAATTATAGAGCTCAAATCTAAGATCATGCCACTCGTGCACTAGTGACAAGCATTAAACACAACAAGATTGCAGCAACAATAACTTCACAAACTTATATAGATAGACTGATCATAATGTAACAATTCATCGGATCCCAACAAACACAACACCGATTACATCAGATGGATCTCAATCATGTAAGGCAGCTCATGAGATCATTGTATTGAAGTACATGGGAGAGAGAGTACCAACTAGCTACAGCTAGAACCCGTAGTCCATGGGTGAACTACTCACGGAGCATGACGGAGGCGGTGCCGTCGATGGAGATGGCTTCCGGGGGCACTTCCCCGTCCCGGCGGCGTGCCGGAACAGAGATTTTGTCCCCCGAAACGGAGTTTCGCGATGGCGGCGGCGCCCTGGAGTCTTTTTGGAGTTTCGTCAATTCGTATCGGGTTTTTAGGTCGCGAGGGATTTTATAGGCGAAGAGGCGGAGTCGGAGGGGCCACGATGCCCCCTCCCCATAGGCTGGCGCGGCCAGGGGCCACCCGCGCCGCCATACGGTGTGGGCCCCCTTCTGCCCGCCTCCGACTTTCCTTCGGTGTTCTGGAACCTTCCGGGGAAAATAAGATATTTGGTCTTTGTTTCGTCGAATTCCGAGAATATTGCCCGAACAGCCTTTCTGGAACCAAAAACAACAGAAAAACGAGAACTGGCACTTCGGCATCTTGTTAATAGGTTAGTTCCGGAAAATGCATGAAATCATTATAAAGTGCGAGCAAAACATGTAGGTATTGTCATAAAACTAGCATGGAACGTCAGAAATTATAGATACGTTGGAGACGTATCACCGGTTCACGTACGAGGGAGTTCCCCCATATACATGCAGAATCTGCCTAAGTGTAGGAACCCCCTGTCCGAGAAGCCGGACACACCTGGGGAGGTAGCCTTGGATATAAAACCATCTCAAATCACTTGTGTGCATGCCATGTGGACACATACAAGTTTTGGGGCCATTCCCTAGATCCGATGCTCGATTTCTTACGAAACCCTAGTTCTGTTGACCGCGCGGTCTACCCCTTTGAATGCATCCCATCGGGGGTCCCCCGGTGGGCATATGCCTCCATTTGTGCTTGGTTAGGTCATAGGTACATGTGGAAACAAGGATCATCCCATATGATCTCAAGTTTCTCTCCGGTTCACGTACGAGGGAGTTCCCCCTATACATGCAGAATCTGCCTAAGTGTAGGAACCCCCTGTCCGAGAAGCCGGACACACCTGGGGGGTATCCTTGGATATAAAACCATCTCAAATCACTTGTATGCATGCCATGTGGACACACACAAGTTTTGGGGCCATTCCCTAGATCCGATGCTCGATTTCTGACGAAACCCTAGTTCTGTTGACCGCGCCGTCTAACGCTTTGACTACATCCCATCGGGGGTCCCCCGGTGGGCATATGCCTCCATTTGAGCTTGGTTAGGTCATAGGTACATGTGGAAACAAGGATAATGCCATATGATCTCAAGTTTCTCTCCGGTTCACCTCCGAGGGAGTTCCCCCCTATACATGCAGAATCTGCCTAAGTGTAGGAACCCCCTGTCCGAGAAGCCGGACCTACCTGGGGGGTATCCTTGTATAGAAAACCATCTAAAATCACTTTTGTGCATGCCATGTGGACACACACAAGTTTTGGGGCCATTCCCTAGATCCGATGCTTGATTTCTGACGAAACCCTAGTTCTGTTGACCGCGCGGTCTACCCCTTTGACTGCATCCCATCGGGGGTCCCCCGGTGGGCATATGCCTCCATTTGAGCTTGTTTAGGTCATAGGTACATGTGGAAACAAGGATCATCCCATATGATCTCAAGTTTCTCTCCGGTTCACGTACGAGGGAGTTCCCCCTATACATGCAGAATCTGCCTAAGTGTAGGAACCCCCTGTCCGAGAAGCCGGACACACCTGGGGGGGTAGCCTTGGATATAAAACCATCTCAAATCACTTTTGTGCATGCCATGTGGACACACACAAGTTTTGGGGCCATTCCCTAGATCCGATGCTCGATTTCTGACGAAACCCTAGTTCTGTTGACCGCGCGGTCTACCCCTTTGACTGCATCCCATCGGGGTTCCCCCGGTGGGCATATGCCTCCATTTGAGATTGGTTAGGTCATAGGTACATGTGGAAACAAGGATCATCCCATATGATCTCAAGTTTCTCTCCGGTTCACCTCCGAGGGAGTTCCCCCCTATACATGCAGAATCTGCCTAAGTGTAGGAACCCCCTGTCCGAGAAGCCGGACACACCTGGGGGTAGCCTTGGATATAAAACCATCTCAAATCACTTGTGTGCGTGCCATGTGGACACACACAAGTTTTGGGGCCATTCCCTAGATCTGATGCTCGATTTCTGACGAAACCCTAGTTCTGTTGACCGCGCGGTCTACCCCTTTGACTGCATCCCATCGGGGGTCCCCCGGTGGGCATATGCCTCCATTTGAGCTTGGTTAGGTCGTAGGTACATGTGGAAACAAGGATCATCCCATATGATCTCAAGTTTCTCTCCGGTTCACTCCCGCCGTGGTACTTCTCTCCCGCCCTTTTTTCCCGCCCACCCTTTCCCGCTGCTTCTCTCCCGCCCTTTTTCCCGCCATGATTTCCCGCCAAGTTTTCCCGCCCACCCTTTCCCGCTCATTCTCTCCCACCAAGTTTTCCCGCCCATTCTCTCCCGCCAAGTTTTCCCGCCGTTTCAGCCCCTCGTCGGCCTATATATAGCCATGTCTTCTCCAGTAACAGCACGAGCAACATTTCTCCCCTCATCACTTCTCTCATCCAACAGCACCACAAAATCCTCTGAGCTGAGCTACCGCTGAGATGGCTCCTCGTCGCCGTAGCAACACGGGCTTCATCGGCATTCGCCTGCGGCCTGCGGGATATTTCACGGCTGAAATCACCGTCGGTGGAACGCGTGTGTGGCTCGGCACCTTCTACACAAAGGAGGCTGCTGCCCGCGCATACGACGTTGCGGCTTGGAGGTTTGGCCGGCCGCGCCACGACATGAACTTCCCGGAGGTCAGGTCTCTGACGGAAGCTCAGAGTCTCTCTACTGAGCCGCTACTTCGCTCACAGGGTGAAGCACGGCGGTACAGGTCTGGCCAGCGGCGGATTGATACCACCGAGGCGGACAAGCAGTTCATGGCACAGTGGCGCAGAGACCATCCCGGAGCCGTCGAGGCAGAGCGCGCATTCTAGAAGGAGAAGCAGACGTACAGGAGAGAGAGGAGGGCGGGAAAGCGGCAGGGGAGGGCCAAATATGAAGCAGAGTCCGCCAAAGGAGAGGCGTCGACATGGGTGTAGAATGATGAACGGTGGTTGTGGAACTTCTCAAGTACCGCTTCAGAGGACACCCCCTGCGAGGACGAAGATTTCGACTTCTGATTAATATGTGTGTGTGTCGAGTCCGTGTGTCTAGCGGGTCATGCGTCGATCCAGTGTCAAGTGCTTTGTTCGTGTGTGGGTGTAGTTCTTTAAATGTTTTGGTTCGTGTGTGGGTCTAGTTCCTTAAGTGTTTTGGTTCCTGTGTGGGTGTAGTTCTTTAAGTGTTTTGGTTCCTGTGTGGGTGTAGTTCTTTAAGTGTTTCGGTTCGTGTGTGGGTCTAGTTCTTTAAGAGATTTGGCATGTGTGTGGGTCTAGTTATTTAAGTGTTTTGTATTTTGTCTGGGTCTTAAGTTCTTAAATGTATCACTTTTGTGCATACCATGCCATGTGGACACACACAAGTTTTGGGGACATTCACCCCCTCTGAGGCTCGATTTCTGACGAAACCCTAGTTATGTTGACTGTGCGGTCTACCCCTTTGACTGCATCCCATCGGGGGTGCCCCGGTGGGCATATGACTCCATTTGAGCTTGGTTAGGTCATAGGTACATGTGGTAACAAGGATCATCCCATATGATCCCAAGTTTCTCTCCGGTTCACCTCCGAGGGAGTTCCCCCCTATACATGCAGAATCTGCCTAAGTGTAGGAACCCCTGTCCGAGAAGCCGGACACACCTGGGGGTAGCCTTGGATATAAAACCATCTCAAATAACTTTTGTGCATGCCATGTGGACACACACAAGTTTTCCAGCGATTCCGACGCTCCGGTGGTCTGTATCTTGGAAAACCCTAGGGCGGGTGATGACCCACAAGTATAGGGGGGATCGCAACAGTCTTCGAGGGAAGTATTACCCACTTTATTGATTCGACACAAGGGGAGACAAAGAATACTTGTAAGCCTTAACAGCGGAGTTGTCAATTCAGCTGCACCTGGAAACAGACTTGCTCGCAAGAGTTTATCAGTAGTAACAGTTTTATAGCAGTAATGGTAGCGAAATAACAGCAGCAGAGTAACAAAGACAGCAGCAGTGATTATAGTAGACAGCAGGATTAAAATACTGTAGGCACAGGGACGGATTAACGGGCGTTGCATGGATGAGAGAAACTCATATAACAATCAAAGCAGGGGCATTTGCAGATAATAATA
Source organism: Lolium rigidum (assembly GCF_022539505.1). Lineage (NCBI taxonomy): Eukaryota > Viridiplantae > Streptophyta > Magnoliopsida > Poales > Poaceae > Lolium > Lolium rigidum. The sequence continues at coordinate 330,581,079 of NC_061513.1, read as the reverse complement.
AAACGGTATCCAAGTACTAATCAATCAATAGGCATGTGTTCCATATTTAGTCGTACGTGCTCGCAATGAGAAACTTGCACAACATCTTTTGTCCTACCAGCCGGTGGCAGCCGAGCCTCTAGGGAAACTACTGGATATTAAGGTACTCCTTTTAATAGAATACCGGAGCAAAGCATTAACACTCCCTGAACACATGTGATCCTCACATCACTACCATTCCCTCCGGTTGTCCCGATTTCTGTCACTTCGGGGCCATTGGTTCCGGACAGCGACGTGTGTATACAACTTGCAGGTAAGATCATAAACAACGAATATCTTCATGAATCAATAACATGTTCAGATCTGAGATCATGGCACTCGGGCCCTAGTGACAAGCATTAAGCATAACAAGTTGCAACAATATCATAAAAGTGACATCTACTGGATACTAGGCACTATGCCCTAACAATCTTATGACTATTACATGACCAATCTCATCCAATCCCTACCATCCCCTTCAGCCTACAGCGGGGGAATTACTCACACATGGATGGGGGAAACATGGCTGGTCGATGGAGAGGCGTTGGTGGTGATGGCGGTGAAGATCTCCTCCAATTCCCCGTCCCGGCGGAGTGCCAGAACGGAGACTTCTGGCTCCCGAGACGGAGTTTCGCGATGTGGCGGCTCTCTGGAGGGTTTCTGGCGACTTCGACTTCTCCTCGTGCGTTTTTAGGTCGAGGGCGATAAGTAGTCCGAAGGAGGGCGTCGGGGGCCAGCCGAGGCCGCCACACACTAGGGCCGCGCGGGCCCCTCCTGGGCCGCGCCGGCCTAGTGTGTGGGGCCCTCGTGCCCCCACCGGCTTGCCCTTCGGCTCCGCCAATATTCTGGGAAAATAGGGCCTTCTGTATAAATTCCGAGGTTTTTCCTGAAAGTTAGATTTCTGCACAAAAACGAGACACCAGAGCAATTCTGCTGAAAACAGCGTTAGTCCGTGTTAGTTGTATCCAAAACACACAAATTAGAGGCAAAACAATAGCAAAAGTGTTCGGGAAAGTAGATACGTTTTGGACGTATCAACTCCCCCCAAGCTTAGCTTATTGCTTGTCCTCAAGCAATTCAGTTAACAACTGAGCGATAAAAGAACTTTCACGAACACATTTGCTCATATGATGTATATATTCTCATGCTATGGCTAATACTTAAGCAGTTCTAATGAGACACATGCAAATAAGATCATCCAACAGCTATGTCAATCATGGAGAGATACCAACAATTAATAATAAGCATCATGAATCATGTATATAAGCAGGATTGCAATGTTCATAAGAGAGTATGATAAAGTGGTATCTCGCTTGCCCGTATTTGATCGGCAAAACATAAATGCCCAGGCACCTCTGGAGTTCATAGAAAAACTAGAAGTAGTGATTGTCAAAGATGAAAGCATCAAAGTTATACCACAATCAATCATATTTTGAGACAAGCATATTATACTAAGAATGACAGTTGTGCTCTCAAGATAGTGCTCAAAGAAAGAATGGAGACACAACATAAAAGTAAAAGATTGACCCTTCGCAGAGGGAAGCAGGAATTAACATGCGCTAGAGCTTTTCATTTTTAAAACAGGAGTAAAATTATTTTGAGAGGTGCTTGTTGTTGTCAACGAATGGTGATGGGTACACTAACTACCTCGTCAACCGGACTCCCAAGAGCGGCTCCCATGAATTATTTGTATGTTTATGTGGCACTCCTTCCAACCTTTCTTACACAAACCATGGCTAACCGAATCCTCGGGTGCCTGCCAACAATCACATACCATGAAGGAGTGCCTTTTTATTTAAGTTTTATTATGATGACGACACTCCCCCCAACCTTTGCTTACACAAGCCATGGCTAACCGAATCCTTCGGGTGCCATCCAACAATCACAAACCATGGAGGAGTGTCTATTTAAGTTAATTAATTTGGGACTGGGAATCCCATTGCCAGCTCTTTTTGCAAAATTATTGGATAAGCGGATGTGCCACTAGTCCATATGAGAGTCCGTCAAAAGTAAATGACAAGGTTGAAAGCTAAACACCACATACTTCCTCATGAGCTATGAAACATTAACACAAATTGAGGATCATTTTGAAAGTTTTAAAGGTAGCGCATGAGAATTTACTTGGAATGGTTTGAAATGCCATGCATAGGTATTTATGGTGGACACTTTGGAACAACTTGGTTTTCAGGTGTTTGGAAGCACGAGCGGCGTTCCCGCTCAGTACAAGTGAAGGCTAGCAAAAGACTGGGAAGCGACAAATCAAGAGAGCAGTAACTGTCATAATCATGCTTGCGGCAAAATAAATTAACGGAGGCATAAAAGTGATACAAGAACTCTGAAGCAATATAAATCATCGAGGCTTAATTGAATTTTTGTTCAGTCATATGCATGCGTGAGCATGTGCCAAGTCGATATAAATGAATTATTCAGAGGAGGATACCACAATGCCATACTTACTTATGAATAAAACAATGCAAGCGAACATCCATGACATGCTACTCATATTAATAAATTGGAGCTAAACATGAGAGATCATGAACTACTAGACTTTCTCACATAACATATACCTCACATGAACCAAATAAGCATGCTCACATGGATGAGTATATGTACAAAAATGAAAACAAATAGAGTTCATACCAGCCTCTCACCACAATCCAATTGTTGTAGATCGTCATTATTGCCTTTCACTTGTGTAGCTTGGATAATATGAAATGAAAACCACGCTCCAGCCACCGAAGACCATTGAACTCATGATGAACTTTACAAACCAAAGAAGAACAACAAATATTTTTGGTGTTTTCGAATTGGAAACAAGAACAAAAGAAACAAGAAAACAAAGCAAAATCTTTTTGGGTTTTCTCATAGCAAACCAACGATAGCAAATAAAGTAAACTAAGAGCAAAGAACCAAATAAACAAATGGTGAAGAGAAACAACAGAAATATTTTTGGTCTTTTTGTGTTTTATGAAAGAAACAAAGCGAAAACAAAAGAATGCAAACTAACAGAAACACAGAAAAAGCAGGATGACAGAAGTCTGCCAAATCCTGACAGCGAGTACAGAAATCGAAATTAACAAAAATCTTCCATTGCTCAGCTCAAAAAGTGTTCAACTAATGAAAGTTAGATAACAACCTGGGGCACATGCTCAAAAATTGGAAACTCAAAATAACGTTCTGGCTGTGCGTACGAATTTTTTTGGTAACAGCCCAGAATCTGTTTTTGGACAGCACTTCCCCAAATATCATCTCCCTCTCATTAGAAAACCACTCTAAGAAACTAAACAAGTATGTACAAGTATCCAGAAACCATAATATGCAAAGAATGAGTGATGCCGGTATACCTCCCCCCAAGCTTAGGCTTTTGGCCTAAGTGGAGTTCATTCCCACGGTCCCCATGAAGTGGTGTCTCCGTAATACGACGAAGAACGACCCGGTTCCAGGTATGTGCTGGAGGAAGCATCAGGGTATGTGACGATGTAGTCGTAGGAGGGCTCGACGTCCTCGGAGTCATGCTGCTGGTGGAAGTCTTGTATTTTCATATGTTCTTCCACCTCCTCCTTAGTGCGCGACCATGATTGCCTGTTAATATTGAACAAACCTGGCTGGGGAAGAGGGATTTCCTTCTCATCCCCGTCAGCAAACAACATTCTATAGACCATATTATCTACAGTGGAATCAGTGGTAACAAAATGATGGCTCTTCATAGCAGCAATATCAAGTCTCCTAGGGGTTAATGGCACATCATTAGGATCAAGAGGGAGTCTTAAATGTGTTAAAATGCGTAGTGCAATAGTTCCTCCAAAATAGGCCCCCGCTAGACAAAGCGGCGAGCAATAAGAGAACCAAGATGATAAGGTGTCTCGTCCAAGTAAGTGCAGCATTCAAGAAAGCAAGATGATAGCTAGAGATATTGCTAGTATTTTCCCTACCAAGAATGCTAGTAGCAATGTAATATGCAAAATATTTAATGGCGGGGAGTTGAATGTTTCTTATCTTGCCGCGCTGAATGGTGCGGCAATCATCATCGGTGATCCCTCGATAGAGCTCCAACAGGTCCCGGGGGTTGTCATCAATCCTCCTTGCTGTACCTACAGGGGCAATATCCAATGCACGACAAAATTCTTCCAATTTCATAGTAACAGGATTACCATAGATCTTGAATACAACTGTCGGCTCATATTGCGTGTTGTGGAACTTGAAGCTCTCAACGAAAGTTTTGGTGAGCATGTAGTATTGCTCCCTTTCATCTCCCACGTAGGTGCCTAAGCCCGCCCTGTTGACAAGGGTGAAGAAATCATCCAATATCCCTGCATTTGTCAGAAAATCATAACATGGGAAGGATGAAGCATTAGGAGCCCCATTGTCCTCTTCGGGTGCGAAGCTAGGCGCGATGATATCCTCATTGTAGGATCGCCTAATCTGAGTGGACGCCCTCGAGGGCCTCCCGGTGCTGGTTGTTCCTCTCTTGAATAATTCTCCAAAGCTGAATTTCTTCATCTTCCTCTTCTGAAATTTTCAACAACCATTATAAAATTTGATTTCAAGGTATATAATTTAGGGGAACTACTATAGGAACTTGCTAGAGTACTAAACATGCATCAAAACTAGTTTCTACCACTTAGAACAAGCATGCAAGCTCACTAAACATGTTATCTACAGCAGCAAAATATTCAAGATATACTCAACCAAACAAAATTCTAATTGGACAATCAAAGGAGTCACATACCAAGGAGCAAATGTGCCAAATTTCAGACAGAAATCTGGGCTGAGCAAAGAGATCGAGAAATCGCGAGTTCTTGAGCAGAAACGCGAGTGAGAGAAAGTGAGTACGAGTTTTTTTCGGGAGAGAGAAGAGAGTGGGAGGAAGAGATGCTGAAGTGGGGCAAAGGGGGACCCACACACCAGGGTGGCGCGCCCCCCTTGCTGGCCGCGCCGGCCTGTGGGGTGCCACCCTGGGGTGCCCCACTGGTCAGCCCTGTGTGCTCCCGTGTGCCTCTTCGAAAAATAGGACTACCAAGTATAATTTTTGTAAATTTTTGAGAACTTCGAAAAATGCACATTTCTGGGTGTTAAATTAATTATTACTGCGCAGGAAAATGATTTCCAAAATCTTAAACAACTAAAGCATATTGCAAAACAAAAAGTGCTACAGCAAGTAAAACAAATGGAGGGAGAAAGAAAGAAAGAAATGTTGTTTAGCTCTCTTATGCATTAAAATATACTTGTTAACAAGGTTGATCAAGTCTTGCTACCAAATAAATTTTATATGACATAAGAAGAAATAAACCTCAAATCAATCATGTTACCTTATATTGAATTGATATGGATCCAATCACAAGAGTTTGATATTCTTCTTTAGGCTCATATATAGGACAATCAATGGATCCCACTTTGATAGTTTTCACATTAAAAATTGTATTAACTCCATATACTTTATCAATCCTCTTTGGAAAATAGACAAGTATGTTCCTTATCATCAACATTGAAAGTGACTTTGCCTTTATTGCAATCAATAACAGCTCCTGCAGTATTAAGAAAGGGTCTTCCAAGAATAATGGACATATTATCATCTTCAGGCATTTCCAACACAACAAAATCAGTTAATATCAAGCAATGCTGAGTAACTTGAACAGGAACATTTTCACATACACCAACAGGAGTAGCAGTAGATTTATCAGCCATTTGCAAAGATATATCAGTTGGTATCAACTTATCTAAATCAAGTCTCTTATAAAGAGAAAAGGGCATTACACTAACTCCCGCTCCCAAATCACATAGAGCAGTTCTAACATAATTATTCTTGATGGAACAAGGAATAGTCGGTATACCTGGGTCTCCAAGCTTCTTTGGAACCTTACCACTGAAGGAGTAATTAGCGAGCATAGTGGAAATCTCCTCATTGGGAATTTTCCTTTTGTTAGAGACAATATCTTTCATATACTTTGAATAAGGAGGCAATTTAATAGCATCAGTCAAAGGGATTTGCAAAAATAAAGGTTTCATCCAACCACAAAATTTATTATAATGTTCCTCCTCCTTTGATTTTAGTTTCTTAGCAGGAAAAGGCATTTGCTTTTGAACCCAAGGTTCTGTTTCATTACCATGTTTCTCAGCAATAAAATCTTCTTTAGTGTACTTTTTATTTTTAGCATGCTTTTCAGGTTCTTCTTCAACCTCTTCTTTATCAGGAGTATCATTCTTATCATTATCTTTATCATATTCATTACCACTTTCAATTTCAGCATCAGAAATAGAAATACTATTAGGATCATTAACAAGTTCAGAGGATTCTACAACATTCTTATGTTTCTTTTTCTTTTTCTTAGATGGAGCACTAGTTTTAGTTAGTTGAGAATCTTGTTCAACTCTTTTGAGATGCCCTTCAGGATATAGAGGATCCTGGGTAGAAACACCGCCTCTAGTTGTTACTTCATAAGCATGTTTTTCTTTAGAATTATTTCCCAACAAGTCATTCTGCACTTTAGTGAGTTGATCAATTTGAGTTTGAACCATATGAATTTTTTTAACAAGTATCTTAACATCATTGGAGGTTCTCTCCACAATATCATGCAATTCACTAATAGCTCGAGATTTTTCCATTAAATGATTCTCTACTCTCATATTAAAGTTTTCTTGCTTAACAATATAATTATCAAACTCATCTAAGCATTGAGCAGGAGGTTTTGAATACGGAATATCTTCCCTGGTAAAGCGTTGAAGAGAGTGTACCTCAATCATGGATGAAGGAGGAGTTATCTTACATAAATCTTCTATCGGAGGTAAATTCATAACATGTTCAGGTTTAATACCCTTCTCTTTAAGAGACTTCTTGGCTTCCCTCATATCTTCATCATTTAATTTAATCATACCCCTCTTCTTCAATATCGGTGTCGGGGTTGGTTCAGGTGTAGACCAATCATCATGATTCCGGCCTATTTTAGCCAATAATTCTTCAGCGTCGTCTGGAGTTCTTTTCCTGAAAACACAACCAGCACAACTATCCAGGTATGCCCTAGACTCAATGGTTAGTCCACTATAAAATATATCAAGTAAATCATGATTTTCCAAATCATGATCAGGCTGAGCTCTAATAAGAGAGCAAAATCTCGCCCAAGCCTCGGGCAATTTCTCTCCATCTTCCTGGTCAAAATTATAAATTCTCTGCAAAGCAATGTGTTGAGCGCTAGCAGGAAAGTATTTTCGAAAGAAAACATCACGCAAGTCAATTGGACTTCTAATAGAACCAGGAGGCAAATTATCATACCAAGTTTTAGCATCATCCTTTAATGAGAAAGGAAAAAATTTAGCCACAAAATAAGTACGCATCTTAACATCATCAGAAAACAAGCTACTCAGAGTAGATAACTCAATCATGTGTTCAACAGCACTTTCTTTTTCAGTACCACAAAAGGGTGTTTTCTCAACAATAGCTATATGAGATAGATCAAGAGAAAAATCATAATCTTTATCCTTAATGTTTATAGGAGATGTGGCAAATTTAGGATCAGGAGACAGCTTTATATCTAACAACGATGTTCTCGCAAGCAACTTTTTAATTTTTCTTGCATCAGTAGTAGCATTGCATTTTTCAATAAAATCATCATCAAGTTCCACATAATCTTCATCAAGATCATCACTAGAATATTCAACAGACTCAGGTGAATTAACAGTGTAGCAGCATTTTCATTAGGAGTTTCGAGTATTTTCAATTTGCCTAGACCTAGCAATTGTAGCATCTAGAAAAGATCCTAACGAACCATCATTATCAAGCACAGCAGAAGCATCATCACAATTATAAGAGGAATTTTCAGATTCAGCAGAAGTACCAGCATTTGAAGCTTGTGGTGGTGAAACAACTTTACTTATCACATATGGTGAATCAAGAGCAGCAGAGGTACTAAGAGTTGTACCTTTTCTTGTAGTGGATGGTAATATGGCGATCTTAGTATCGCGAGGTTTACCCATGATGGAGACTTTGCAGCGAACAATATCAATCCAAGTGAACTTCCAAATAAAGCTATGCTCCTCGACAACGGCGCCGTGAAAATAGTCTTGATGACCCACAAGTATAGGGGATCGCAACAGTCTTCGAGGGAAGTATTACCCAATTTATTGATTCGACACAAGGGGAGACAAAGAATACTTGTAAGCCTTAACAGCGGAGTTGTCAATTCAGCCGCACTGGAAACAGACTTGCTCGCAAGAGTTTATCAGTAGTAACAGCTTTATAGCAGTAATGGTAGCGAAATAACAAGCAGCAGAGTAACAAAGACAGCAGCGAGTGATTATAGTAGACAGCAGGATTAAAATACCGTAGGCACAGGGACGGATTAACGGGCGTTGCATGGATGAGAGAAACTCATATAACAATCAAAGCAGGGGCATTTGCGAGATAATAATAAAACGGTATCCAAGTACTAATCAATCAATAGGCATGTGTTCCATATTTAGTCGTACGTGCTCGCAATGAGAAACTTGCACAACATCTTTTGTCCTACCAGCCGGTGGCAGCACGGGCCTCTAGGGAAACTACTCGGATATTAAGGTACTCCTTTTAATAGAATACCGGAGCAAAGCATTAACACTCCGTGAACACATGTGATCCTCACATCACTACCATTCCCTCCGGTTGTCCCGATTTCGTCACTTCGGGGCCATTGGTTCCGGACAGCGACGTGTGTATACAACTTGCGTGTAAGATCATAAACAACGAATATCTTCATGAATCAATAACATGTTCAGATCTGAGATCATGGCACTCGGGCCCTAGTGACAAGCATTAAGCATAACAAGTTGCAACAATATCATAAAAGTGACATCTACGGATACTAGGCACTATGCCCTAACAATCTTATGACTATTACATGACCAATCTCATCCAATCCCTACCATCCCCTTCAGCCTACAGCGGGGGAATTACTCACACATGGATGGGGGAAACATGGCTGGTCGATGGAGAGGCGTTGGTGGTGATGGCGGTGAAGATCTCCTCCAATTCCCCATCCCGGCGGAGTGCCAGAACGGAGACTTCTGGCTCCCGAGACGGAGTTTCGCGATGTGGCGGCTCTCTGGAGGGTTTCTGGCGACTTTGACTTCTCCTCGTGCGTTTTTAGGTCGAGGGCGATAAGTAGTCCGAAGGAGGGCGTCGGGGGCCAGCCGAGGCCGCCACACACTAGGGCCGCACGGGCCCCTCCTGGGCCGCGCCGGCCTAGTGTGTGGGGCCCTCGTGCCCCCACCCGGCTTGCCCTTCGGCTCCGCCAATATTCCGGGAAAATAGGGCCTTCGTATAAATTCCGAGGTTTTTCCCGAAAGTTGGATTTCTGCACAAAAACGAGACACCGGAGCAACTCGCCGAAAACAGTGTTAGTCCGTGTTAGCTGTATCCAAAACACACAAATTAGAGGCAAAACAATAGCAAAAGTGTTCGGGAAAGTAGATACGTTTTGGACGTATCAGCGGGGACCCCGCAGATCTACCCCTATAGCTTTCTCCGTGCGAGGGTTTACCAATGGACTTTTTTTTACTTGTTTTGCTTTGTTTAGGACATATGTACATGGAAACCATATGTTGGGCATAATTTACCATAAAATAGGCTCCGTTTGAGCCGTGGCGGGAGTTTCCACATACAGATACTGGATTTTACCAAGTGCTAGCCCATGTATGCGGAAATCGTCAACGCCGGGTACATGCAAGGTTAGCCAAACCCTAGGGCGGGGACCCCGCAGATCTACCCCTAGGGTTAGGGTTAGGGTTAGGATCCGGGTGAGGTTTAGGGTTACCAAAATGTTCGCAAAATAGAAAGTTGGCCCGCAGAAGCGGGAAACCCTAGGGCGGGAATGGCCTCGGTTAGGGTTAGGGTGTGAGTTAGGGTTAGCAATGGAATTTTTCCTAAATGTTTAAGGACATATGTACATCGATAGCAGAAGTTGGGCCTAGTGGCGCCGGTTGACCCGTCTGCGAAGAGCGTCACCCGTGGGACCTACATATATGCCATCTACGAATTCTTAAAAAATAGAACCTTTTTTAGATAATTCATACTAGTAAATAAATAATAGAAACATAATATAAAGTAATATGAGAGAGAGAAAATAAATAAAAAAACTATATGCCGAGGGTGGTCGTCGGCATAGGGGGGCCATGCCCTATGCCGAGGGCAGCCCTCGGCCTCTGTGTGACGCCATAAGCGGGAAGTGACGGCGCGGACGCGAGGGCAGGCGACGCCGGTGCTACGCCGAGGGCCAGGTTGACGCCAACGGCTGCCCCCGGCGTAGCCACCTCTACGCCGACGGCAAGTATACGCCGACGGTCGTCTTCTAGCGGTGCCCTGGCGAGGAGGTACGCCGACGGCCCCGATAAAAAAACCCTTGGTGTAGTGTCTGGCCGTCGGCTTCTACCTCCATTCCTGTAGTGCCGTATGATGCAACTAAGTTGAGCTAGGAAGGACTAAAACAATCGTCGATGCAGATATAATCCTCCTGAAGTAAAAAAGCACAATGGAGTGATACGGCCACTCGCCGTCGTCACACTCTGCTTGAAACTGTTGGCAAAGAAGATGAGGAGGTTGTTGACGTGCACCGGCTGCTGCAGCTCCTAACAATTTTCAGTTAAGCACGTACAAAGTTCGTACAAAATTTAAGTTAACATGTAGAGCAGGCCAGAGGAGCAGCTGAGCGCCGACGGGGACAAGGAGCTGGGCGCCGGCAGGAGGAGGAGCTGGGCGCCGACAGTGAGGAGTCGCCGCCTCGCCGGAGGAGGCTCCACCAGTGGAGGAGGTGGTGCAGGTCAAGATCCTGGTGGGTGAGCTTGGGGAGAGCTCAGGGGTGATCGAGGGGCGACCGAAAAAGCAGCAGAGATCTCGAGATCACCCAGAAGGAGTGGAGCAGGGCGAGCGGCCATGGATGGAGGAGAGTCTCGGCTTCCAGGGCCTCCCTAGATCTCGTGGTGCATGGATGGTGGGTCACGCTGGGAGGAGTTGTTAGCATAAAAGCACCATATTTATAGCTAAATGTTGATTTTAATATCATTTTACGTTTCAGAAACAAAAAACTATCACATTTTTTCGTAGATTTTGCAAAAAAACACTAAACATGAATTGATCTCAAATTGGCACCATTCTAACACGTGGGGTCCAAGTCTCCAGGTGATGGGATTCGTAGCATAGAAAACAAAAAATTTCCTACCGCAAGAATGAAAACACAAGCCAAGATCTAATCTAGTAGATGGTAGCAACGAGAAGATCATGAGACTAACCCTCGAAGATTTCCAAAGCCTAACGAGATTAGATCTCGTGGTGGATGTAGTCGATCACTTGCCGCTTGCAAAAGCGCGTAGAAGAACTTGACGGTGCCACAATCGGGCAGCACCTCCGTACTCGGTCACACGTACGGTGTTGATGAAGACGACGTCCTCCTCCCCGTTCCAGCGGGCAGCGGAAGTAGTAGATCCTCCTCGGAATCCCGGCAGCACGACGGCGTGGTGGCGGTGGTGGTGGAGAACTCCAGCAGGGCTTCGCCTAAGCGTATGCGGGAGTTGTATGAGGAGGAGAGGTAGCTAGGGTTTGGGGAGAGGGGGGCTTGGTCGGCCACAAAGGGGGCGGCCAAGGTTGTGGCTTGAAGTGGCCGGTCCCCCTCTCCTTGTCCCTCTTTTTATAGGTGGAACCCCCAAGAGTTAGGCTACAAGTCTTCGAATAAGACCCCAACCCAATACTTGCCTAAGGTGGGATACCTACCCAGGGGGGAATCCCACTCAAGGTGGGACTCCCACCCCTTCCTTGGGGGGGTTGGCCAGCCAACCATGAGGAGCCCACCTAGGACTCCTCCCCCTTAGGGTTTGGCCGGTCATGCAAGGTGGAGTCCCTCCGGGACTCCACTTTCCATGGTGATTTCTTCCGGACTTTTCTAGAACATTTTAGAACCTGCCATAAATGCACCGGATCATTTCCAAACTTGGAATATGACTTCCTATATATGAATCTTATTCTCCGGACCATTCCGGACCTCCTCGTGATGTCCTAGATCCCATCCGAGACTCCGAACAAAACTTCAAATTCCATTCCATATTCCATATCTACTCAAACGACATCAAACCTTAAGTGTGTCACCCTACGGTTCGTGAACTATGCAGACATGGTTGAGACTTCTCTCCGACCAATAACCAATAGCGGGACCTGGAGATCCATAATGGCTCCCACATATTCAACGATAACTTAGTGATCGATTGAACCATTTATATACGATACCGATTCCCTTTGTCACGCGATATTTTACTTGTCCGAGGTTTGATCATCGGTATCACGATACCTTGTTCAACCTTGTCTCTGACAAGTACTCTTTACTCGTACCGTGGTATGTGATCTCTTATGAACCATTCATATGCTTGCAAGCTAATCAGATGACATTCCACCGAGAGGGCCCAGAGTATATCTATCCGTCATCGGGATGGACAAATCCCACTCTCGATCCATATGCCTCAACTCATACTTTCCGAATACTTAATCCCACCTTTATAACCACCCATTTACGCAGTGGCGTTTGATGTAATCAAAGTACCCTTCCGGTATGATCTCATGGTCGAAGGATTAGGTAACTATGTATCGGAAAGCTTATAGCAAATGAACTTAATGACGTGATCTTATGCTACGCTTAATTGGGTGTGTCCATTACATCATTCACATAATGATATAACCTTGTCATTAATAACATCCAATGTTCATGATCACGAAACGATGATCATCTATTAATCAACAAGCTAGTTATACAAGAGGCTTACTAGGGACTCCTTGTTGTTTACATAACACACATGTATCAATGTTTCGGTTAATACAATTATATCATGGTATGTAAACATTTATCATAAACACAAAGATAGATAATAACCATTTTATTATTGCCTCTTGGGCATATCTCCAACACCAGGTTGACGTGGCGGCGCCAGACGATGCGTGGTCTGTTGTTTTACAGATAGGTCCTCAAATTTTGAATGTAAATTACGCATGAGTCACTCGCACCTTGCAGATTCAAAAAATCTCCTATTTATTTTTCAAACCATCATAACTTTTAAATACTAATTTAAATGGAAATACTTTAAATATGAAAAGTGCTCAGAAATGTTTGATTATTTCAAATATAAACTTTTTAAAACCTTCATAACTTTTAAATACTAATTCAAATGGGAATACTTTTAATATGAAAAGTGCTCAAAAATGTTTGAATATTTCAAATATAACTTTTTAAAACCTATATAATTTTTAAATACTAATTCAAATGGGAAAACTTTTAATATGAAAAGTGCTCAAAGATGTTTGAATATTTCAAATATATAAACCCTTGGGGTAATGACATGCGAAAATCTGCGATGAAATTATGAAGTGACATCTGAATCATATGCCATAATCAAACTCGAAATTGACTTGAGATAAGTCGTGAGTAATGGGTGCTTAGTCCTCTGGTGGAACCTTAATTCCGCGGTCTGAAATATGTCACTAATATTGTCACATACAATATAGCTTCAAAGTTCTGACACTATCGGAACTACACCAAGTTCTCAAAGAACTTTTTCGACTTAACATCCTTAGTCATTGTCAAAACAATGACATTCTGTGCCTTTGTTTGTAGAATCCGTCACAATATTCAGAACTCTTCTAAATCTAGCATTGCGCTACCTTTTAAACAACACTTAGCCTAATTGAGATTGAAATTTATTTTTATATCTGACCAAACTAATATCGGTGCAACGATTTACAGCGATTTGTTTGTCATTACCTCATACAAAATTATATATATCCTTGGTTCTTCTAAAGTACTCAAGGATATTCTTACTGTCATCCAATGATTATCACATGAATCATTCTGGTATATGCTCATAACACTTTTTAGAGCACGGGACATCTGATTGTGTACATTTATTTGTGATCTATAATCACTCATGTGTTTTTACTCATTGAGTGTCATATACACTCAAGTCTTGTTCAAACTTCACATGAAAAGAACACCTTCTTTATAATTTTATATTGAACTACTTCAATATTCATTCTATGTATTTTGACTTAAACTTATTATGTGTTTCAATCTATCTTCATAGATCTTGACACTAAATATGTTTCAGTCCATATCCTTTCATTGAAGCTAATTCTCAATGAAACCTTTTAATCAATTATATAATTACAATATTTATAAGGGATTTCTATTTTTGTGCCCTCAGGTCCTTAGTTGTACTCAGTTTTCCCCAGCTCCTTAGTTTTTGCTCAGTTTTCCCCAAGCCCTTGTTTGAAACCCACAGAAGCAGCTCAGACGGCAGGATTCCCGTTTAGTTGACCGTTCTGTCACGTGTGGGGCCGCGTCGTGTGGGCCCGCGTCGCGTGGGGCTGGTAGAAAGGGACCGCGTGGGACAGGACGAGAAGCGTTTGGTTGCACGTGAGCAGGAGCTGGGTTCTGTCTCTCTCGGCCCCAAATTGGCATTATTAAGTGCACCTTTTTCCCTCTTTCTCTCTGTCCTTTTCACCAAATTAGTATAAAATCTAGAGAAGCTTGCATTTCTGACTTTCTTCAATTATTTGTGCCTTTTGGCCCTCGTTGTTTGCCCAATATGGCAGCAAATCTAGTACTCCCTCTGGTCCATATGTATGTAGTTAAATCTAGAAGCAAATCTCCAGGATAATGTACAATAAATTCACAGTCATAGTAAATCAAGAAAACTAAGTACGGCCAACAAAATATAGTAGACTAGGGATAGATAATCCCTAGATAATATGGATAGATAATAAGTCGCATACACAGCAGCCAACATAGTAACAGAGTTCTTCACAACACCATCATACTAACATAACAACAAGGGATCCCTAGCTAACAACAAAGGGATCCCAACAACAAACTAGGAGGCAGCAGCAACAGGCACACGTCCGAGACTCCGCCTACCCCATCCGGCTCTGCCTCCACTTGTTGCTCTTGCTCCCCTTGGGAGCCTTGGGCTTGAGCGGAGGCATGCGCCCGACGGAGATCTCCACCCGCCGCAAGCTGCGGAGGTGCATGCCAAGCGCCCGTGCTTGGCGCGGAAGGAGTGGACGTTCACCGTCGTGCCGACCTTGGGGAAGGTGGTGCCGATGTTCTCAGCATGCGTGACGAGGCAGCTTGAAGTCCGTGGCGCCGAGTCTCCCGGTGCGGAAGGGGCACCTGTAGACCTCCTTGGCGAAGTAGGAGATGTACTGGCCGACCTGCAGCCTCCGCAGCACCTGGCGAGTCTTGACGTCCTCCTCCTCTTCATCGCTGCCGACGTCGCTGCCAGACATCTGATCCATATCAAACAGAAACTAGTGAATGAGTTGCAACGATGACTAACGTGCATGATACAAAGTTAAGAAAAACAGAGTCAGCCTCAGTTAGAGTGGAAGGTGTTAGCGAACTAAAGCTCCTGCACAACAGATTTGTACACAGCAATGGTTCGCTGAACCCTCCCTGTAAAAATTTGTGCACAACCATTCATCATAGGCAAGAAACAGATTCTAGATCTGAACTAGATCTGAACTTGAACACATTCCAGATTATTTGCAAAATTAAACGGTTGATATCTTTTGATTAGTGCATAAAATAACTGATTGAGATCCCATGATTACTTGCATAAATTAACTGATTGAGATCCAATATTACTTGCATAAATTAACCGAACAGCCGAACCTCAAATCTTAAACGAAATCAAGAAGTGATCAAAACAAAATGGAATAAAATCGGCGCAAATATTAGCCCAATACTCATCCATCTACAGATCCATCTACACCAGCAAAAATAGGGTTCAAAAAGGAATGGAGAACAAAAAAGGAAGCAAACCGTAGTTACCTCGTTCCGTGGGTCCTCCAGGGAGGTGTCGTAGGGGTTCGGGGGCGGGACGTACGGCACGGGGTCGTAGGGGTCCCATCCCGCCGGGATCTGACTGCCACCGGCGGCAGCAGCCTCCGATGCACCGGCGACGGCGGCGGCGACGTCCGTAGAGGGGACGGCGCCGAAGATGGAGGCGTCGCGCTTCGAGCCTACCTCGACGATGGGATTGGCATTCTCCTTGTCCATCTCTCCCGGCGGAGGAAGAGGAAGAGGGAGAGGGTTTTTTGCTTTGGAGAAGATGATGGGACGTGAGAGAGTTGGCGATGCGTGAGCGAGTGAGAGTGACAGAGAGAGTGCGAGGAGGCATCTATAAAGGCGAGGGGTGGTTAATGCGACCAGCGTCCTACGTGTGCATAGGTGCACGTCTGCACGTCTTGGACTTCTGCAACGCGACACGCGTCCACGATTGCACGTCTCGACTTCTCCACCGCGACCTGCGTCTACGCGTCAACAATTGCACGTGTCCTCGAGTCTAACCCTGGAAATTTAGATATACTCAGGTATACCCTCGAGTCTTATACTAGCATTTTTTGTGTGCTAAATTTTCCCCTCGAGTGCTAATACTGGCTAGTGCAATATACTCAGTTTTACCCTCAAGTGGCTGGTCAACAGAGAGTCAACAAATGGGATTAACTAGTTAAATGAGTCATTTAATGTGCAAAAAAATCCGAAAAAGAGTGGCACTTACTCATGGAGTCTTTACCACAAATTGCCACTTCTCAAATCATAGATAAATCATAGATAAATCAAGTTTTACCACAAATTGCCACTTCTCAAATCACCTAGTAGCTATGAAGGTGCATGGTTTTCCACAATAAGCCCTTCCCAAAACAGCTTCCCCCAAATCATACTTTGTCTAAATGAGGCCACAATTCTCACACCGATGTATATTGGTATTGCAAATAGTTTGAGGTAGGCCAAGATGGGTTTCATTGTACAAAACACGCATTTTCCATTTTTTAAATCTCATATTTGAATCCCTTAGTCTATTTACTACTCAGGTGCCCTTGGTTTCTTGATAGTACTCGGTTTTGCCCTCTCTCTTCACAAATTCTCGCAGACGTGCAACATCGCCCTGATTGGTCTAGCCCATGTCACGCGGATCGTGCCCGCCGACCGTTGATCGTATGATATAGGGAACGGGCAGGATAACCCCTCTCTCTCTCTGTTGGCGGTTAATTAGCTTCCACCCTCTAAGTATGCTGAAGGGCGGTTTACTGTATTATTTTTCACACGCTAAAAATTAAACTCTTTTAGGCGTTATTTTTCACGCAAAAAATGATAAACCATCACCGATTTGTTGTTGCCATTACTTTTCACGCAAAAAAATGATAAACCATCACCGATTTGTTGTTGCCATTACTTTTCACGCAAAAAAATGATAAACCATCAACAATTTGTTGTAGCCATTACTTTTCACGCAAAAAAAAATTGATAAACCATCACCGATTTGTTGTTGCCATTACTTTTCACGCAAAAAAATGATAAACCATCACCGATTTGTTGTTGCCATTACTTTTCACGCAAAAAAATGATAAACCATCAACAATTTGTTGTAGCCATTACTTTTCACGCAAAAAAATGATAAACCATCACCGATTTGTTGTTGCCATTACTTTTCACGCAAAAAATGATAAACCATCAACAATTTGTTGTAGCCATTACTTTTCACGCAAAAAAATGATAAACCATCACCGATTCCCTTTGTTGTAGCCATTACTTTTCACGCAAAAAATGATAAACCATCTATCTTTGTATAGAATGAGAAACCTATCACGTATGATTTTTGAGGTCATTTAGAGAAGGCAGAAAAAACCTAATTTGTTACAAAAGCTGGTTTCAGTGAGACCTAACCAAGTTTGGCATACATGATGGCATACCTATAACAACAAGGAATATCTATAAGGGAAAGTTTCAGAAAATTTGAAATTTAGGGTGAAAATGATGCCATACATGATGCTGTTTTTCGTGGTTTTGACCTGAAAATCAATTGGGTATTATAAAGGGAAATAAAAAGTTCAAAAAATGTAAAAACGAAACAATCTATCTATCTATGTATAGAAGATCAGCTGTATGAAATTTGAGGTTATTTAGAGAAGGTAGAAAAATCACCTTGTTAGAAAAGCTGGTTTCAACGAGACGAAACGGCATGCGCTTAAGCAAAGTGATTTTTTCGAACATCTCCAAATGACCCCAAATTTTCCATACATGATGCCATACGTGTAACAACAAGGAACCCTATCTAAAAAGTGTCAAAAAAGTTTTCCCAACCGTATAGCTCTATCAAAAAGAACCTCACCATGGCGCTAGTATAATTTTTCCCTATAATTTTGGGATAGTTACAAAATTTCGTTACCTAACCTTCAACATGAAACTTGTTTCAAATTCATTTTGGCCTACAAGAAACAAATCCCAACTTGATTCGAGCACCACAGCCTCCAAACGATGCCGATGCCGATGCCGATATCGGCATGGTCAGAACGGCTATGCTCGCCGCCACTGCTAGGTCAACGTTGGGACGCACCCTCAATCCCGTCCCCTCATTCGATCACTGACACACCAGAGATACCGCCGAGGCCAATGCCGAACGTACATGCTGATGCCAATGCCGAACATGCATGCACGCTGCTGTGGGCACGGCCACGCCGACCCGCTATGCTGGACGCCACAGACCGCCGCGAGGTCTTTCCCTTCGCCACCACACTCTCCTAGCACCCACCTATACACGCCGAAAGGAGAGACACTAGTTTTCTCTACATTGCTCGCGTTCGTGTCCGACACGGCCGGTCAAAGTTTTGAGGTGGTCGTCGATGTCGTCGACCATTTCTTCTCTTCTTTGCATGGTTAAACGCGTCTAGTTCATATCTATCTAATGCGTCTGGTCTCGCCTCATGCAGTTCTTTGTGGACGTCGATCTCATCTCGGCACCCCGCATGCCACCTCCTCCGTGCCATCGCTGTAGAGCTTCATTTAAAAATCTAATCCTACCCGTGTATTGCCCCTTGTATCAGCATCATGGCCCCACTTGTCATTCAATATACCGAAGCCCCACTCGTTCGCGTTTTGGTCAGGGATACAGCGATGCTTACGGTCAAACAAAGATGGATGGTCTGACGTGTCTTTGCGGGCTCTACGTGGCTCCACTAGTCAAAAGATAACGGTCAACCGTCGGGCAACCGGCCGTTACATCACGTGTGATGGTTTCAGACAAAGGCTTGGGTAAAACTGAAGAAAAACTAAGGAGCTGGGGAAAATTGAGCACAACTAAGGACCCGAGGGCACGAAAATAGAAATCCCTATTTATAATCAACGATATGTCTGCTACATAAAGTATTACAAATATGTCTCAGCGCTCCCACTTAATTTCTTGCAAATGCAAGCATCTTCATCGTTTCTAATGAAATAAAAAAAAACTCTTTGACTATTTCATCCGGTGAAGATTCCAACTCCGCAATACTCACTTCATCCAATTGAAGTTCGTATTCCTATCTAGTATTCTACGGACTAGCAAAACTCTAGGTTGTATCTTATATAGACCTTTAATACACACTTCTGTTAAGTAATATATTTTGCCATCCTACTAGCATATCTCATAAAAGAAATATGTAGTGATTACTAGAATAATCCACATAGACTATAAGCATCACTATGGAAGATCTAATCTTATCGTAGTCAACTCTTTGAACTTTGTCGTAAACAACTTTTCGACAAGTCGAGCTTCTTCAAGGATATTTCATCCAAGTCCATCAATTTCATAGATTCATTACTTTCAAAAAGTATTCACCTATCTTGGATTTCATGGCGCATAGCCATTTTAACGGAGTTAGGGCCCATCATAACTTCTTTGTATGTAGTTGGTTTATCATTGTTCAAAATCAATCCTTGTCCACAAATCATTTATTTGATCACAAAGTAAACCAAACCTACAAGGTTCAATAGGCACTTCGATCTCCATGGCTAAAACACTTTGTAGTCATGGGAGCCATGATCGTCGTGGCCGCTTCCGGAACCATTTCCGATGCTGCGCTACTCTGATCATTATGCTCAGGTTCATAAACCTAATCAAATTCTATTGTCCTCCCACTCAAATACTTCGCTAGAAACAATTTCTTGCAAATAAGAAACATTGACAAACACTTTTGTCTTTGTCTCCATGGTGGGAAGAATTCCCAATCAAATCTCTGGGATAACCAACAAAGACATTCATCCGATTTTGGTTGTAAACTTATTTACTTATGCTATGCATACCAAAATTTAAGAAAGAACTATTAGGGTTCATACCCATGCCATAACTCGTATGGTGTCATTTGAACGGATCATGATGATGCTCTATTTAGTATAAAAGCGGTAGTCTCTAAAGCATAATCCACAAAAAAGATAATGGCGTTATTTTATCTCATCTTCAACCCAACAAGGTTTGGATACGTCTCTCGGATACTCCATCATCATTATGATACTCCAAGAAACGTGAGTTGTAGAACAATTTCATAACTCTCTTAGATGTTTCGCTAAAACTTGTAATTCAAATATTTTCACCATGATCCAATCATAGATATTTGACTTTTCTATTACGATGATTTCCACTTCATGTTGAAATTTATTTGAATCCATTCAAATGTTTCAAACTTCTTCCTTATCGAATATATCCACATATATACTCAATTCATTGTTGGAAGTTTTCAAGAAGTAGAAGAATCTCCCGCACACAACTATGCCCAGTGAACCACATACATCATCATGTATGTTTCCACAAAGTTAGTTGCCCGTTTTAACTTTTGGCCTATTAACGGTATTTAAGTCATTCTCTTTAGAAAATATTTGCAAATGCCAAACGATTCAAAAAATCAAATGACTCCAAAAATCCATCTGCATGGAGTTTCTTCATGCGTTCCTTTCTAACATGACCTAAATGGCGGTTCCACAAATAAGTGGAATTCTAATCATTTGCCTTATGGCATTTTAGCGTCAGTGTTATGTATGTGTGTTTCACCATTAAGATTTATAATAACTTTATCCATCGTACATGGAGTAATGTCATAATTTGAACAACTCATTGTTTTCATTTGACTAGAGCAGAATAACTATTATTAAGTTCTTTATTATAAATTCTAAGGGCTAGGTAGAATGCCAACGACAAACATAATAACACATTATTATATTCCAGACGTGCATTATTACCATATTCCTTATCAGTCACTTAGGCCATCGTATTCTTGTATTGCGTTGTATTGTATGACATCTCATACCAACCAATCTAGTACTAATACCCAAAAATTTCATTATGTGACCAAATAAAGAATACATCCATAACATGTATATCATCTATATACACCTGAGCTAGACTTTCTAGTCTTTACTTTCTTTCTGCCAATAATCTTTTGTAGTTTTTCTTTCAGCTCTTTGTTACCCTCCAAAACCCCCCGACGGGCTTTGGTTAAGCAACACGAAGAGCCGGGAAGCTCCCAGGGCCGCTTAGTGGATCCCTGGCACCTCGCGTCGTCCCGCAAATCTTCTGGCGCGCGTCCTGGCGGTTGCTAGGGCGTGCCACCCGACCTATACCTGGTCGGGAAGGTGTTAGTGCTTCAATGGTTCCTGCATGGTAGACACGTGCACATTAAATACGAGCCTTATCGGCTCTCGGGTTTCCTCGTGGATCGGCTCAAAGAGCCGATCGCCCCATGGTCCTTGATGGATTAGCAATGGCATGGGGATCCCGCTTGATCAGGACAAAGCTGAAGCGATCCACGACGGTTTAGGGTTTTCACCGCATAATCGGAACGTCCTACGTGCGATCGGGCCTAGCAGCTACGAGAGACGATGCAAACTACCCCTACGAGAGGCCTAAAAACCAACATAACGTTGATCCCCGGAACATCCCTCGCAGGGACGGTAAACATCATCTAACGCACCACCGGATCCTCCGACCCCAGCATAAGGCCTAACTATGCGGATATTAAACTAATCCCTGCGGATGCGAGGAGCAACTATAACGGATCGGATCTACTAAGCATGATCAAGCAAGATGCTGCCCTTACGTCTGGATAGACGTAAGGGCAGCTAGATATGCAAGGGTTGCACTACGATAGCATATTACGTGAAGAACAATGCTAACCCTAACACGTCTAATGATAACTACGTTGCTCGCCATCAAAAAGGCTTCAGCACGAGCAACGCATGAACAATACTAAGCTTATGCTGCCTAGATCGCGAGATGCGATCTAGGCAGCATGATGCTTACCGGTAAGAACCCTCGTAGGAAAGGGGTGGCGATGCGCCGAGATTGGTTTGTTTTGGTTGAACGGTGATTGTCCTCCTTTTCCGATAACCCTAGATACATATTTATAGTCCAAGGGACTTTCTAATTGGGGCGTGCACCTAACCGTGCATGGGCCAGACTCTATCTCTTTAATCTAAATTACAATGCGATCTAATATATTACAGATACATAGGCAGTTAAGCCCAAACTCCTCGCGCAAGGCCGCTTCAAAGATGCTTCATGTGTATGTCCTTCAAGCCCATCTTCACTTACGGCCCGTCTCCTGATTTGGCCAAAATCGGGTGGTAACACATGCCCCCCTGGTTTTGATAATGATAATTGCAAAACCACCGGTTTTCCTCGAAGGGTCATGTCGCGGCAGAACCGTCGCAGTTTGCTTCGTGATGATGTCTTGCCTCCTCGCCTTCTCTGCATGATTTGACGGTTCTGGCACCACGTCCTCGGAAACTGCTTAAGCATTAAATTGCTATTCCCCTTTTTATTTGGCCACCTCCTGTGATTTCTTTCTTCATCCCCCTGCTCCACAGTAGTCATCGGCAAACCGAAAAACCCTCCTTAGCCCCCATGGATTCATCCTCCTCCTCCGTCTCCTCTGACCTGTCTCTCCAGTCTTCCTCTTCCAGCGAGCTCGAGCAGGAGGTCGATCTGATGGCCATCTACGAGGCCCGCGCCCCAGAGCATTGGGACGCGCGGGACTGGGATTCCTCCACCGAGTCGGAAGACGACGAACCCCTCACCGACGGGGAAGAAGATCTTCAGTTCCTCATTGACGGGGAGCTGGAGGCGACAAGCGAGGACGACCTCTTCCCCTGGGAGGGGAGCTTTTCCTCCGACGAGGAGGAAGAAGAGGAGGAAGAAGACGACGACTCCCTCGAAGGTTACCCGCCAGCGAAACGCCTCCGCATGTGGTGGGATGACGACGACAGCGATGATGAAGAAGGGGATGAAGCTCCCGCAGAGGGCTATGGGAACAGCGACGAGGAGCCCGTCGGCAGCAGTGCCAATGGGGGCTCCGATGATGACGAGGGTAGCGACGGCCCGTAGGCTAGGACTTACTAGTGCAAGCCTAGCAGTAGTAAATTGGTCAACAGACCCTTTTGTTCTTCCTTTGAACAATCGGCTCTTCCCTTGTAAGAAGTCTGGTTTATCAATGAAGAATTTCTCCAATTTGATTTTACCGACTCTTTGTTTTTTTATGCCGATTTAGCCAATTGTCGACTCAACCAATGTTTGATGAGCCGATCTCCACGCATCGATCCCCCATGACTCACTCTTCATCCTTTTGACATCGGAGTGATCGTGAACTTGGTCCATGCTCAATAAGTCAATATCTGCGGGACCAGCCGATGAATCTCCAATCGGCTTCCAAAAACAGAGCATCCACGAGGCCAGTTGCCCCCCGAGCCTCAGCCGAGGTGAAAACAGTGATAAGAACCCGTAATTTAGCTAAACAATCCCGGGCTTGATCACGTCTGAAAGTGACATCACACAGGGCCAGCCAGCCGATCACCTTTCTTCCATTGCTGGCCGATACTTTAGATGATCACCCATAGCTCAATGAGCAACAGGCTGTCTCGGATACCAACCCTCTCCTGGCAGCACTGCCAAACTGGCAACGAGGCAATTTTGAGCACCTGTACTAGAGTCGATGGCTGTGCATCGGCTTTGCACCATGAGAGGCCTCAAACCGGGTCATGACTCTTACCCACCAACCTAGCAGGCTGGTAATTTGGGCTTTGGGCAGGTGTCCTCGATAGAGCTCTAGGCTTGTCGCTCAATTGACTCTTATGCGGAAACTGATGTTTCTGGCGACATCAACACCATTCCCGAGACAAGTTGTGATGCAGGGCCAGCTGAATCCGAAAAAATCGGCTTCCTTTAGCAAAGGATCCTCCAGGGCAAACTGCCCTCCGAGCTTTTTCCGCTTAAGTCCTGCGCCTTGCTGATCAAATTGGCTCACCGTCTTTGGCAGGTTAATGCAGCTCCTGGCGAAGACGCTTCCTGAGGTTCCCCCTACTTTGGTCCCAACAACCTTTGACAGTAACGCCGACCAAGTCATAGCCAAACCTTAAGCAACAAATGCTTCAGCCGACTGCTTCGTCATCGACTGCCCCCCTGGTGTTAGCAGAGACATGCTCCTTCGTCGGGCTCTTCTTACCCTGACCTGCATGTTTGTGCTGCTCCAGCGGTTGATCGTCTGCCGCCCCTGCTAGCACTGCTGGACTTGGAGGTTTGCTAACGGAGCCAACAACAATTCCACTAAGGGACTCCTTCCATTAGGCTACGGTGACTGCTCCATTAGGCTTCTGCTTGTAACAGTCGTGTCCCTTGAGTCGTGTCCCTTGAGTCGATGGCCGTGCATCGGCTTTGAATTCTTAAGTCGATGCCTCTGCATCGGCTGTGCTCAAAAATTTCTATATTTTCCATTTTTTGTGGCCGATTTGTTTATGTATCGGCCCCCAGGTTTGAGCTGCTCTGCTGGACGTTTGTCATTCGTTTCCGGCTTCGTGTCCTCGTGTCTCATCCCTCTATGTGCCCCCCGAGCCGATTCTGTCAAGTAATTTGATGGTATCGGCTCTTCAGGCATCTGCTGGATCAACGCTGAATACGGACGAAGGTATGCTGAGGATAATTTCGGCCGATTGCGGGAATCGGCCTCCTTTTTCGTTGCAACGCTTGAAGATGGTTTGCAACTTCTTGGACTTCCACTGTAGCTATGTGACGTGTTGGAGATAAAATCCTTTACTTTTTATTTTTTGAAGGCCGATCTCAGGGATCGGCCTTGCCACGTATGTCCAATGTCTTGGACGTGCTACTCTGTTAGGCCGGTGGACAAAACCAGCCTTACCCCATTTTTCGAGGCTTCGATGCGCTCACAACCCTCTAAACTGATTCCAGAGAGCGGCTCTTGGTCATCTGCTTCCCACACGCTCATGGCAGCTAATGATATCTCAATTGAGTCGTCTGCCTGAACGACTTCCACTTCATCTCCATCCCACTGTATGATGCATTGGTGCATTGTAGACGGGATGCAACAGTTAGCATGGATCCAGTCCCTTCCCAATAGGACGGCGTAATTGCTTTTGCTGTCAACGATGAAGAATGCAGTAGGTATGGTCTTCCGGCCTACATTAAGCTCTACATTCAGCACACCTTTTGCTTCTGACGCCTGGCCGTTGAAGTCGCTTAGGGTGATGTTGGTCTTGATCAGATCATCGCTGGAATGCCCCAAACGACGTAGCATGGAATATGGCATTATGTTGACTGCCGCCCCGGTATCAACCAACATCTTGCTGACGGGCTGCCCGTTGATGTAACCCCTTAAGTATAGGGCTTTCAGATGCCTGTAGCTTCTATCTCGCGGCTTTTCAAAAATAACCGGCCGTGGACCGCAGTCGAATTGAGCCACTGACACTTCCTCGTCGCATGGAGCACGAAACTCTGACGGGAGTACGAATACCATGTTTGTGTCAGCTGATGCCTGTGTATTGGCATCAGCCGATGCCTGTGCATCGGCTTTCGCCTGTTTTGGGCGCCATACTTTCTTTGGCGGGCGCGCCTTCGTCTCCACTGTTTGCTGCATCTTCACGGCCAGATCGGGCCGTGCTCTTCTCAACGAGTACAGGTACTGTGCCTCGGCTTCTTCCAGGTTTCGCAGCCGCTGCACCCTACGCTTCTGAGGATGGCTGAATTCATCAGAGAACATTGAAACTTCGCTTGCCCTTCTCCTGTGCTGTCTGCATTTTGGGCAGTTCTCGATTGTTGGCAATCGGCTCATTCCTGAGTCCCAGCAATGTTTGAAGAAAGGACAGTCCCAGTGCTTATCCATGTCATCTTGTTCCTTTGACCTTCCTCTGTCGTACCTGTAGTTGTTTCCGTTGTTCTGACGATACCTCCTATTTGCATCAGACCGACGATATCTTTCATCGTCTGCGTCGTAGCGCCGACGTCGGCCGTACTGCCATTCATTGGTTAGGTACCGTCTATCGTCGTCTTTGGGCCGGTCGCGTGGAACGGCCTCCTCTTTGTCTTTGCCACGAAAGTGGCTGCTCTCTGTTTTGTCCGCGCTATGGCGGTTCACCAGCCTGGCCATATTGACCCCGAAGGAGAACCCTGGCTCCCTTATTGAGTGGCTGAGATCTACTGTATTGACGCCATGCGACAGACACATGTTTCCTCTGAGCTTGATGTCGTGAGGACGAGTTGTCTCAGAGGAGCCGATGAGTTCGGCTTTACAGATGGCCTTCAGCTCATCGTATTTCTCCTTGTGCTCCGTAGGGAGATCCTTGTACGTGACCTGCTCCTCTGCCATCTCGGATGTCGATGTTGACGTGGATGTTGCAGAAGATGTCCCACCGGGCGTGCCAGAATGTGTTACCCTCCAAAACGCCCCGACGGGCTTTGGTTAAGCAACACGAAGAGCCGGGAAGCTCCCAGGGCCGCTTAGTGGATCCCTGGCACCTCGCGTCGTCCCGCAAATCTTCTGGCGCGCGTCCTGGCGGTTGCTAGGGCGTGCCACCTGACCTATACCTGGTCAGGAAGGTGTTAGTGCTTCAATGGTTCCTGCATGGTAGACACGTGCACATTAAATACGAGCCTTATCGGCTCTCAGGTTTCCCTGTGGATCGGCTCAAAGAGCCGATCGCCCCATGGTCCTTGATGGATTAGCAATGGCATGGGGATCCTGCTTGATCAGGACAAAGCTGAAGCGATCCACGACAGTTTAGGGTTTTCACCGCATAATCGGAACGTCCTACGTGCGATCGGGCCTAGCAGCTACGAGAGACGATGCAAACTACCCCTACGAGAGGCCTAAAAACCAACATAACGTTGATCCCGGAACATCCCTCGCAGGGACGGTAAACATCATCTAACGCACAACCGGATCCTCCGACCCCAGCATAAGGCCTAACTATGCAGATATTAAACTAATCCCTGCAGATGCAGGGAGCAACTATAACGGATCGGATCTACTAAGCATGATCAAGCAAGATGCTGCCCTTACGTTTGGATAGACGTAAGGGCAGCTAGATATGCAAGGGTTGCACTACGATAGCATATTACGTGAAGAACAATGCTAACCCTAACACATCTAATGATAACTACGTTGCTCGCCATCAAAAAGGCTTCAGCACGAGCAACGCATGAACAATACTAAGCTTACGCTGCCTAGATCGCGAGATGCGATCTAGGCAGCATGATGCTTACCGGTAAGAACCCTCGTAGGAAAGGGGTGGCGATGCGCCGAGATTGGTTTGTTTTGGTTGAACGGTGATTGTCCTCCTTTCCCGATAACCCTAGATACATATTTATAGTCCAAGGGACTTTCTAATTGGGGCGTGCACCTAACCGTGCACGGGCCAGACTCTATCTCTTTAATCTAAATTACAATGCGATCTAATATATTACAGATACATAGGCAGTTAAGCCCAAACTCCTCGCGCAAGGCCGCTTCAAAGATGCTTCATGTGTACGTCCTTCAAGCCCATCTTCACTTACGGCCCGTCTCCTGATTTGGCCAAAATCGGGTGGTAACACTCTTCTCATTATTCTGAAAAACACTTCAACATCAATAACTTCTAAGTTTGTCGGTCAAATACCAATAACCTTGAGGTTCTTATTTTGAAGTTGATCATCATATGACAAGTGTTCCGGATTTCACTATTAGTAACTTTGTAATATGATGAACAATTTCACTCATAATTTTATCCATCATATCATGACGACTTTCCGAGACCATGTCTGTACATGCTAGGCTCGTAAAGTTTAACCTTAGTATTCGCATGTGCAAATCTGGCTTGCACCCGTTGTATATACTCGTTGAATCTATAACACCCGATCATCATGAGATGCTTCGAAACGACGAGTCTTAGCAACGGTGCATACTAAGGACGATCACTTCATGGATATACGAATATCGTTAGTGCCCCAATAGTTGGAGGATTGGGACGCCTGGCGTCTTCAACCTTCATACATTCCCATAAAACTTATGAGTTTATGTACTCTCACCAAATTATATTCTATCACCTTGAAATAAGGTCTTAGATATCACATATATCTCATACCTCGCTTATTTCTGAAAACAAAATTTCCAGCTCCTTACTTTAATTTCAAACGGATTTGAACTTCAAGTTTCATGGAGACAAGATGATTTTAGGCACTAAT
Source organism: Lolium rigidum (assembly GCF_022539505.1). Classification (NCBI taxonomy): domain Eukaryota; kingdom Viridiplantae; phylum Streptophyta; class Magnoliopsida; order Poales; family Poaceae; genus Lolium; species Lolium rigidum. The sequence goes on along the minus strand of NC_061513.1, from coordinate 330,552,747 downwards.
TGAAACCATTTTTCTTTGAATCAACAATGTGAGGTTTACTAAAAGTTTGCAATAGGACTTAATCATTTCTTGATTCTTTAACAATACGGTACCAGTCCGTAAAGTTATTTGTCAGACTTAACAGTATTTCTATCTCAATTACAAGACTAACGCATGGTAGAAAACGGATGCCAATACTACAAAATTAATTCAAAATACTATTCAGACTATGTTCATGATAATTAGTTGAGGTTTTAATCTAATTACTAATGAACTCCCACTTAATACAACATCCCTCATAGTTGTTAAGTGGCACACGATCCACATCCACTACACCAAAACCGATCATCACGTGAGATGATGTAGCTTCAATGGTGAACATCAACATTTTGATCATATCATCCATATGACTCGTGTTCAACCTTTCGGTTTCCGTTGTCCCGAGGCCATGTCTGTACATGCTAGGCTCGTCAAGCAAACCCAAGTATTCCGCGCGTGCAAACATGGCTTACACCCGTTGTATGTGAACGTAGAGTCTATCACATCCGATCATCACGATATGCTTCGAAACGACGAACTGTAGCAACGGTGCATACGAGGGGAGAACACTTTATTATCTTGATATTAATGTGAGGGATCATCTTATAATGCTACCGTCGCGATCTAAGCAAAATAAGATGCATAAAGGATTAACATCACATGCAATTCATATGTGATATGATATGGCCCTTTAGTCTTTGCGCATTTGATCTTCATCTCCAAAGCACGAACATGATCTCCATCATCAATGGGCATGATCTCCATCATCGTTGGCGTAGCGTCAAGGTCCATGGAGCCGTCTTCATGGTTGTTCACCGTCTGTAGCAACTATTACAACTACTTTGAAATAATACTACAACATGAAATATAAAGACAACCATAAGGCTCCTACCGGCTGCCACAATATAATAATGATCATCTCATACATATTCATCATCACATCATGGCCATATCATATCACCAAACCCTGCAAAAACAAGTTAGACGCCTCTAATTTGGTTTGCATATTTTACGTGGTTTAGGGTTTTTGAGTAAGATCCAATCTACCTACGAACATGAACCACAACGGTGATACTAGTGTTGTCAATAGAAAGAGTAAATTGGATCTTCACTATAGTGGGAGAGACAGACACCCACAAAGCCACTTATGCAATACAAGTTGCATGTCTAACGTGGAGCAAGTCTCCTGAACGCGGTCATGTAAAGTTAGCCCGGGCCGCTTCATCCCACTATGCCGCAAGATGCAAAGTAGACGAACTAAAGACAACAAAAGCATCAACGCCCACAAAACAATTGTGTTCTACTCGTGCAACCAATCTATGCATAGACACGGCTCTGATACCACTGATGGGATTCGTAGCATAGAAAACAAAAAATTTCCTACCGCAAGAACGAAAACACAAGCCAAGATCTAATCTAGTAGATGGTAGCAATGAGAAGATCATGAGACTAATCCTCAAAGATTTCCAAAGCCTAACGAGATTAGATCTCGTGGTGGATGTAGTCGATCACTTGCCGCTTGCAAAAGCGCGTAGAAGATCTTGACCGCTTGCAAAAGCGCGTAGAAGAACTTGACGGTGCCACAATCGGGCAGCACCTCCGTACTCGGTCACACGTACGGTGTTGATGAAGACGACGTCCTCCTCCCCGTTCCAGCGGGCAGCGGAAGTAGTAGATCCTCCTCGGAATCCCGGCAGCACGACGGCGTGGTGGCGGTGGTGGTGGAGAACTCCACTAGGGCTTCGCCTAAGCGTATGCGGGAGTTGTATGTGGAGGAGAGGTAGCTAGGGTTTGGGGAGAGGGGGGCTTGGCCGGCCACAAAGGGGGCGGCCAAGGTTGTGGCTTGAAGTTGCCGGCCCCCTCTCCTTGTCCCTCTTTTTATAGGTGGAACCCCCAAGAGTTAGGCTACAAGTCTTCGAATAAGACCCCAACCCAATACTTGCCTAAGGTGGGAAACCTACCCAAGGGGGGAATCCCACTCAAGGTGGGACTCCCACCCCTTCCTTGGGGGGGTTGGCCGGCCAACCATGATGAGCCCACCTGGGACTCCTCCCCCTTAGGGTTTGGCCGGCCATGCAAGGTGGAGTCCCTCCGGGACTCCACTTTCCATGGTGATTTCTTCCGGACTTTTCTAGAACATTTTAGAACCTGCCATAAATGCACCGGATCATTTCCAAACTTGGAATATGACTTCCTATATATAAATCTTGTTCTCCGTACCATTCCGGACCTCCTCGTGATGTCCTGGATCCCATCAGAGACTCCGAACAAAACTTCGAATTCAATTCCATATTCCATATTTACTTAAACGACATCAAACCTTAAGTGTGTCACCCTACGGTTCGTGAACTATGCAGACATGGTTGAGACTTCTCTCCGACCAATAACAAATAGCGGGACCTGGAGATCCATAATGGCTCCCACATATTCAACGATAACTTAGTGATCGATTGAACCATTTACATACGATACCGATTCCCTTTGTCACGCGATATTTTACTTGTCCGAGGTTTGATCATCGGTATCACGATACCTTGTTCAACCTCTTCTCTGACAAGTACTCTTTACTCGTACCGTGGTATGTGATCTCTTATGAACCATTCATATGCTTGCAAGCTAATCAGATGACATTCCACCGAGAGGGCCCAGAGTATATCTATCCGTTATCGGGATGGACAAATCCCACTCTTGATCCATATGCCTCAACTCATACTTCCCGAATACTTAATGCCACCTTTATAACCACACATTTACGCAGTGGCGTTTGATGTAATCAAAGTACCCTTCTGGTATAAGTGATTTACATGATCTCATGGTCGAAGGATTAGCTAACTATGTATCGGAAAGCTTATAGCAAATGAACTTAATGACGTGATCTTATGCTACGCTTAATTGGGTGTGTCCATTACATCATTCACATAATGATATAACCTTGTCATTAATAACATCCAATGTTCATGATCACGAAACGATGATCATCTATTAATCAACAAGCTAGTTATACAAGAGGCTTACTAGGGACTCCTTGTTGTTTACATAACACACATGTATCAATGTTTCGGTTAATACAATTATAGCATGGTATGTAAACATTTAGCATAAACACAAAGATATATAATAACCATTTTATTATTGCCTCTTGGGCATATCTCCAACACTAGGTTGACGTGGCGGCGCCAGACGATGCGTGGTCTGTTGTTTTACAGATAGGTCCTCAAATTTTAAATGTAAATTACGCATGAGTCACTCGCACCTTGCAGATTCAAAAAATCTCCTATTTATTTTTCAAACCATTAATTTAAATGGAAATACTTTTAATATGAAAAGTGCTCAGAAATGTTTGATTATTTCAAATATAAACTTTTTAAAACCTTCATAACTTTTAAATACTAATTCAAATGGGAATACTTTTAATATGAAAAGTGCCCAGAAATGTTTGAATATTTCAAATATAACTTTTTAAAACCTATATAATTTTTAAATACTAATTCAAATGGGAAAACTTTTAATATGAAAAGTGCTCAAAGATGTTTGAATATTTCAAATATATAAACCCTTGGGGTATCAATTGGCTGCTGATTTTCATAGTGAGACTATTCAGCTCAAGAACATAAATGGATCTTATATAACCCTGGTGCCTAAAAAGCAAAATCCAGTGCATGTGAATGATTTTCGGCCAATATCTTTGACTAATGTGTGTGTCAAATTTCTGACAAAATTGGCTGCTAATATGCTCCAAGGGAAAATTTTATCCTGTATTCACAAAAATCAGTATGGTTTTTTGAGAGGTAGGACCATACAAGATTGTTTGGCTTGGGCTTTTGAGTACCTGTTTCTTTGCCAGCAATAAAAAAAGCCAATTATTATTCTTAAATTAGACTTTGCTAAGGCCTTTGATACTATAGAGCATGAAGCAATACTGCAAGTAATGATGTATAAGGGGTTTAACAATAAGTGGATTCATTTGGCAAGGATTATACTGTCTACTGGCACTTCATCAATTTTGCTGAATGGTATCCCTGGGAAGCAGTTTGAATGTAAGAGAGGAGTGAGACAAGGAGACCCAATTTCTCCTCTTTTTTATCTTTTTGGGTCAGATTTGTTGCAGTCGGCAGTGAATGATATGGTGGTCCAAGGGTCTCTTTCTATGCCAATTATCACAAATGAAGTGGATTTTCCAATAATCCAATATGCTGATGATACATTACTGATCATGCCAGCTGATAAATTGCAGTTAATGGCACTCAAAGAAACTCTAAGGAAATTTTCTCTATCTACTGGATTGAGAATTATTTTTGATAAATCTCAAATGGTTCCTATTAATGTTGAGGATGATTTGTTGAAGGAGTTGGAAGCTGAGTTTGGTTGTCAGATAGGTCAGATGCCGTTTACCTATCTTGGATTACCCTTGGGGACTACAAGGCGAACAATTGCTGAACTTTCTCCTCTAGTGTGTAGGCTTGAAAGGAAACTTACCTCAAGCTCTTGTTTTTTGTCTCAAGGTGCCAGATTACAGGTCATAAATTCAGCTCTATCCTCTATGCCACTACATTTCTTATGCACCCTTGCAATTGCCACCAGGACTTACAAATCAACTTGACAGAATTCTTAGACAGTGTCTGTGGAGAGATAAAGATGGGGTACCAAAACAGTCTCTAGCTGCTTGGGAAATGGTTTGTAAACCAAAGAAAAAGGGGGATTGGGGATAATTAACTTTCAGAAGCAAAATGTAGCTCTGTTAATCAAGTTTCTGGATAAGTTTTACCACAAAAGGGATATTCCTTGGATTCAGTTAATTTGGAATGCTCACTATCAAGGGAAATTGCCTCATGAGGAAAACATGGTTGGATCTTTTTGGTGGAAAGATGTACTGAGACAAGTTGAGAATTTTAGAGGGGTGGCATTGGTGACACATGGACAGGGGGATACTATTTCTTTCTGGAATGATAATTGGGATGTTGCACAATCTGTGCTGCCAATGAGTATCAGGTTCCCAAGATTGCATTCGTATGCTTTACAAAAAGACATTTTGGTTTTGACAGTATATCAGCTGGAGAATTTGCATTCCTTATTTTATCTGCCACTGTCTCAGCCAGCCCACCAGGAGTTACAAACTCTGGAGATAATTATGCAGGATTACCCATTGTTGCAGTAGAAGGATGAGTGGACTTATTGTTGGGGTAAAAGTTATTCTGCGAAAAGGTTTTATGATCATATACACTCACATATTCAGGTGCCTAATGTGTATCAGTGGTTGAGGAAATCTTGTTGTATAATGAAAACCAAGGTATTTGCTTGGTTGCTGCTGTCGGATAGGCTGAATACTAGGGACCTATTACAAAGGAGGAATTGGCATGTCACTGATGACAAACATTGTGAGCTCTGTTTGTTGAGATCATATGAAGATAGAGTGCATTTATTTTTTGAATGCAATTTCAGTGCTCGGATCTGGTCATACCTGCATATTGATTGGCAGCCTTTGGGAGACATACAGTCCATAGTACATCATGCAAGGAGGAGTTTTCAGCAACCTTTCTTTATGGAAGTGCTTATTACTGCATGTTGGAATATCTGGCTTATCAGAAATGCCAAGATTTTTAGGCAAGAGAGAAGCTCATTCACTAAGTGGAAGGGTCAGTTTATCCATGACATGACTTTGCTGCAATATAGAATCAAGGCTAAGCAGAAGGACAGTCTCTTAAGTTGGATTAGGTCTCTGCATTAGTGGCCTCCTCATGTCTTGTTGTATATTATGTTTCTTTCTTTCCTTAGTTAGATGTAAATAAGTCTTGGACTTTTTTGTTCTGCCTTTTTTAATAATAAAAGAAAATGCTGTGGAGCTTTTTGCCTCACAGTCCTGGGTTTCAAAAAAAAAATGACATGCCAAAATCTGCGATGAAATTATGAAGTGACATCTGAATCATATGCCATAATCAAACTCGAAATTGACTTGAGATAAGTCGTGAGTAATGGGTGCATGATTGGAGAACTCTAATTTCACAGTTGTTCAATCATGATGTCAGAATTAAGCCCTCTCATGCCACATCAACTACACTCAAGTCTAATTTGGTTAATCCCTTGCTCTCCACCCAAACCCCAACAAGCCAGATTTATCCCTTCCTCATAATCCCTTGAATGTCTCCACCCGTTCGGTTAATCGCTGCCCAGATCCACGGGTCCCCATCTACACTCGCTTTTCTCGCGTCTTGCCTCGTGGAAATTTTTCCACACGTCTACTGGCGATAGATTTTTTCCAGACCTTGTTAGTACAAAAGATGGCTGGATGGGCTGAGCTAATATTCCCGTTGTGGAGTAACCAAACAGAAATTTTTGGTGGGCTGAAAAAAATACTTCCCCAGGCTGGAAAACCAGAACCAGGCCTCGATCCAGGTCAATCCCTGGCTCCAGGGAATAAACGAACGAGGCCTAACAAAATTTGTAGATCTGAGCTATAATTTACAGGCTGCTAATGAGCATTGGGTGATTTTGTAATAAAAAAAACACCCCATACCAAGATTTGCTCGGCTAAGGCTCTAGGGTGTTTCATATTATCACCATTTCGTACCCCATTCCTTGTTTCCCAAAGAAACCAGAAAGCCACGGCCAGCAATGTTAAATCCCGAGATTTGTCCTCCACGTGTGTTCTATGCACAGCTTATGTTTCTATTTGGGAGGGTGTATCGGAAATTTTATGCCGCCGGTGGGGTCGGTGGTGGGTCCGAGGTGTAAGCTCGTCCGAATTAAGCGTCTTGGATTAGGCCATGTGAGGTAGTGTGGGCTCGGGTCGGTAGGGTTCCTGCCGTAGGAACAACGATGAGCGCTTTTATTTGCCACCCTTTGCTGCAAATAAGGCAACCTCCGCCTCAAGCATTTCTCATGCACTACAGGAATGGGGCTATATGCCGAGGGCCGGGAACCCTCGGCGTAGCATGCTTTGGCCGTCGGCGTAGGCTACGCCGAGGGCCGCCCTCGGCATAGCTCCTCGGCGTCTAACTCCCTCGGCAAAGCCACTATCACCGTCGGCGTAGCCCGGCCCTCGGCATAGCACGCTACGCCGACGGCAAAACCCTCGGCGTAGACTTTTAAAAAATTCAAATATCTCGTTTCCAAAAAAAATCAAAAAAAAAATCGAAAAAAAATATTTTTTCTATATGCCGACGGCAAAGCCCTCGGCATAGACTTTTAAATTTTTTAAAATTTTAATTTCTTTTACACAATTTTTTTTTCTTTTACTTGTTTATCTTCCACCCAATACACTTTTAAATCTAACTACACTTAATCGTAGGTCAAATTACAATCATGGTTAAACTTCCCAGTCGGTCACCCATCCTCACACTACTCCAGCCTCAGCACGCTTAACTTCTTGGTTCCATTCGGATGAGCTTCCATTATAGAATTGACACCTCTTGCTAATAATAATAGCATATCAACCCTATTAACCGTTGAACCTTGATGCACACCTCTTTATTTTTGAATCCCAAACAATTACTTAAGTAGACAACAGTGAATATATAAGTTATAATAATATTGAATTCAAATAAAAATAAAATGATTTTATTTTTGGTCTTTTTTTCTATTTAATATGGAATAATTAATATCTTTAAATCGGAAAATCAAAATTCCACAAATAATATGTCTAAATCGATCAGAAAAATGAGAGGAATCTAAATATAACATCCATATCATCATTTGAACCTAAAAATTAGAGGAATCCAAATATGACGCCCAATTTGCCATGTGGCCAAAACGGCCCCCTCGGGAGATGCGAAATGGCCGTATCGGGCGGGCTGGTGCACCGTTCGCTAACACGCTAAACCGAAAAAATTAGCACATAAAGTGATGTGTTATAGACCTAAAACAATTTTTGCGGAATTTATTGAGCGACGGAAAGTGTACCCCTAGTTCAAATCCGATCAGTTTCCAGCGGATTCGGCGGCACACCGTAGGAAGCCGTATGGATTCCCAGATAGCTAGCGCGCACATATGGCATGTGATATGTGGTGCGAAGGCGGTATCCTACCACTACGCGGAGGTCTCGCGCAATACTAAAATGCGCCCCATGTAGCTGCTTCACAAAAAAAAACCCGTTTTGGCACCCCTAAAATGAAAAAACCATCACCCATGGGTCGGATTGGAAATCCGCTCCCGGGGCCTTGCTTCCCATCCCAGGGACCACGCACGTGCCAAATATGGCCTCGTTCCGACAAACTATGCGGTGTCACGGGCCATTTCCTACTCATTTGCCCTAAAAGTCATAGAACTCCGGACGTGATAGCCCTGTTTGTGAGTTTTCCAAAATAATTGCCGTATCCTAATTCCGACTTTTGGAGTGGTTACTGACGCCATGCTGCTCCGTGGAATTTTCTGACTTCATTTAAATTGCCATTTGGCCAAAACGGGCCCCCACGGAGATGTGGTATGGCCATACCGGGCGCGCTGGTGCACCCGTTTACCATCTCGCTAAACGGAAAAAAATTCGCACATAAAGTGATATGTCATAGACCTAAAAACATTTTCTGTGGAATTTATTGAACGATGGAAAGTGTAGCCCTAGTTCAAATCAGGTCACTTTCCATCGGATTCGGCGAGACACCGCAGGAAGCCGCATGGATTCCCAGATAGCTAGCGCGCACATATGTCATGTGATATGTGGTGCGAAGGCGGTGTACTACCACTATGCAGAGGTCTCGCGTAATACTAAAATGCGCCCCATGTAGCTGCTTCACAAAAAAAACCGTTTTGGCATCCCGAAAATGAAAAAACCATCGCCCATGGGTCGGATTGGAAATCCGCTCCCGGGGCCTTGCTTCCCATCCCAGGGACCACGCACGTGCCAAATATGGCCTTTTTCCGACAAACTATGCGGTGTCACGGGCCATTTTATACTCATTTGCCCTAAAAGTCATAGAACTCCGGACGTGATAGCCCTATTTGTGAAGGGTTTTCAAAATAATTGCCATATCCTAATTTCGACTTTTGGAGTGGTTACTAGAAACATAAAATAACGTCATGTGGCCCCGCGGGATTTCTGACTTTGTTTAAATTGTTATTTGGCCAAAACGGGCCCCCACGGAGATGCGGTATGGCCGTACCGGATGCGCTGGTGCACCCGTTTACCATCGCGCTAAACAGACAAAAAATAGCACATAAAGTGATATATCATAGACCTAAAAACATTTTTTGCGAAATTTATTGAGCGATGGAAAGTGTAGCCCTAGTTCAAATCCGGTCACTTTCCAGCGGATTCGGCGGGACACCGCAGGAGGCCGCATGGATTCCCAGATAGCTAGCGTGCACATATGGCATGTGATACGTGGTGCGAAGGCGGTGTCCTACCACTACGCAGAGGTCTCACGAAATACTAAAATATGCCCCATTTAGTTACTTCACAAAAAAACACCGTTTTGGCACCCCGAAAATGAAAAAACCATCGCCCATGGGTCGGATTGGAAATCCACTCCCGTGGCCTTGCTTCCCATCCCAGGTACCACGCATGTGCCAAATATGGCCTCGTTCCGACAAACTATGCGGTGTCACGGGCCGTGTCCTACTCATTTGCCCTAAAAGCCATAGAACTCCGGACTTGATAGCCATGTTCGTGAAGGGTTTTCCAAAATAATTGCCGTTTCCCAATTCCATCTTTTGGAGTGGTTACTAGGACACATAAAATGATGCCATGCGGCTCCGTGAGATTTTCTGACTTCGTTTAAATTGCCATCTGGCTAAAACGGAAACCTGAGAACATATAAGAAAGTGATTGAATTGTTTCTGTGTTAACATGTTACTGTACATGATTCAAAGATGCATTATTTTGACATAAACGGATAGATGATGTTTTTCTGAACATTTTGATACCTCATACGCATTTTTCTGACATCATATGAATTAGTTATGATTTTTACAAAATTAGACAAATTTGAAAAATGGCCTACGCCGAGGGTGGCCGTCGGCGTAGCCCTGTCTACGCCTAGGGCCAAAGATACGCCGAGGGCTGCCCTCGGCGTAGAGCTCGCTACGCCGAGAGTCGAAAGGGCGGGTGAAAGGACACGGATGTCGCCTAGAGGGGGGGGGTGAATAGGCGATATAAAACTTTTACGAGATGGGCTTAACAAATGTGGAATAAAACTAGCGTTTACTTTGTCAAGCCCAAAGCCTATATACTATGGTTCACCTATGTGCACCAACAACTTATTCTAAGCAATGGTTCCTCTATGTGCACCAACAACTTATGCTAAGCAATACAAGCAAGTATGTGATAGCAAGATATATATAACTTCAAGCACGATGGCTATCACAAGGTAAAGTGCATAAGTAAAGAGCTCGGGTATAGAGATAACCGAGGCACGCGGGAGACGACGATTTATCCCGGAGTTCACACTCTTGCGAGTGCTAATCTCCGGTGGAGAGGTGCGGTGGCTTAGTGCTCCCGAACGCCACAAGAGGCTCACCTTGAGGTGTGGTTGCTCGATGCACACCAACGCCACAAAGGCCTCACCCCAAGATGCGGTACTCACACCACACACCGAACGCCACGAAGGCGCCTCACCTAAATCTCCGGTGACCCTCGCCACAAAGGCCTAGGTCACGGTTCCCCTAAGGGATTTCCTTCGAGGCGAAAACCGGGCCTTACACAAAGGTTGGGGCACACATCCACAACTTAATCGGAGGCTCCCAACAAATCACCACAAAGGTCTAGAATCCGTCTAGGGTTCCAAAAACCCAAGAGTAACAACCTTCTTGCTTTCACCACCACGAATCACCGTGGAGAACTCAAACCTATGCACCAAATGCAATGGCAAGAACACCACAAAGATGCTCAAGTCCTTCTCTCTCAAATTCAAACAAAGCTACAAAAGCTATTGGGGGAATAAGAGAGGAAGAACAAAGGAATTCACAAAGAACACCAAGATCAAGATCTAGAGAGTTCCACTCACAAAGAGATGGATTTGATTGGTAGAAATGTAGATCTAGATCTCCTCTCTCTTTTCCCTCAAATGGGGGCAAGAATCATGGAGGGATTGAGAGATGGAGCAAGCTTCTCTAGTTCAACAATGGAGGAGAGAGAGATGAGAGAAGCACTAGCCAAGGAGGAAGAAGGGGGGTATTTATACTCCCCCCCCGAAAAAACGAGCCGTTGCAGGAAATTGTGCAACACCGGAAGTTCCGGCCAGGAGGGCCGGAAGTTCCGGCTGGCACCGGAAGTACCGGCCATGTTGGCCGGAACTTCTGCCAGGAAGATTCCGCGCAGACGACCTGGTCAGAAAGAGATAGGGGCGGAACTAGGGCGGAACTTCCGGCGACCGGAAGTTCCGGCCAAGTTCCGGCAAAGTTCCGGAATTCCAGAAAAACCATACTGGACATACTGAGCCACATTTCGCTGACTTTCGGAACTTGTCCGGAAGTTGGGCGGAAGTTCCGCTGACCGGAACTTCCGGCCAGCTTCACCGGAACTTCCGGCCAGAGAATAAAACCTGCAATAAGAAAGGCGTTGTGGGTGCTGACGAAAGGAGCATCTGGGCGGAACTTCCGGCTGTAGAGGCCGGAACTTCCGCCAGGAGCAAAAGACACACCGATAAAACCTCCAACCTCGAAAATGCAATAATTTGAGTTAGGAAACTCGGATTTAGGTGAAACCAATTTTGTTGGAAAGGGAACGACAAAAGCTACCCAACAAAAAGTGGAAATATGGAAATCAGTGGGGGGTGATTTTCTACTATTTTTAGAGGTGCAATACCTCAACATGAGAAACCGAGAAAATCACCAAACACGAAAACGCAACAAGTGATCTATGAAAAACCGTTTTCGATGAACTAGAGCTTGTCATGAGAATAAGCACAAGCTCTAAAACATCACATGGGTAAGATCCAAATAACAATCAAGAAAGATGATGCAAGGGTGCAAAGGTTTGAGCTCTCTCTCCGAACGATATGATCGAGTTACTCACTCGAGAGCCCTCTTGATAGTACGGCAACTAAACTATAAACCGGTCTCCAACTACACTATGAGACCGGTGAGACAGAAACCCTATCAAGAGCAAACCTTATACTTGCGCATTCCACTTGAGCTTGATGACGACGATCTTGACCTCAACAAGATGGAACGCCTTTCTTGCTTGTGCTTGCTTGACGAAGTCTTGTGGATTGCTCCCCCATAATCCACCATGGGAGAGCTTCTTCTTTGGCGCATCTTCACATATCCATTATCACCATATGGATGGCAAGACTCAAGCAAAGGATCTCTTCGAGATGGCTCATCTTGAACTTGCACTACATTTCTCCATGGCAAGCTTCAAGCTTATGAACTCTTCGAGTTGGCTCATCTTGAACTTGCACTTCATTCTTCATTCTTCATCATATTGATGTCTTTAAGTAACTTGAGGGCTCACTTCATCTTCATCTTCAAGACATACTTGACACTTGATGTCCTTCATCAATTTCTTCTTATTGCAACCTTGAAACCAACAAATGGTTCAAGAATTGCCTATGGACAACTCCTACAAATATAACTCAATGCAAACATTAGTCCATAGGGATTGTCATTAATTACCAAAACCACACATGGGGGTTCCATGCACTTTCAGCAGGCTGGCCTGTCCGGGCCATACGCCGACGGCCCCGACTTTTGGCTGTCGGCGTATAGCCTGGCCCTCGGCGTAGCCTCCCATTCCTGTAGTGATGGGCCCTATTTGCTTATTTGGTCTGAACATTTTTTAGGCACTGCTTTTTTTTTTACTCTCTCCAATGCTCTGGTCCATAGTAAATAGGGATATGTTGTGCTTTTAGTTCATTTTACTAAATTCTGAAAAAAAAAGTTCATTTTAGTAGGTTGTAGATAGCCTTAGCTTAAGGATAACTAAAATAAACTGTTCATATTTGCTTACTTTTTTATTACTCTGTATGAACATCAAGTGGTCTAGATGAACATTTGTGACAATTTGATTGTGGGCCCCACATCAGACATGTTGGAGAACTCCTGCGGATTAAATTGGCATTGCTCAATCATATGTCATGTTTGGCTGGAAGTTGTGGGCTACAAACCGATAGTTCATGACGGCATCACTGGTCTGAATACTATCATAGAGGTTCCATCCATGGAAGTATTTTCGTTTCCACTATGGCATTGCTGGTTATAAACTGAAACCAGGAGTTCATGTGAAACCGTACCAGAAATACACGGTTGAAGTGTGTGAGCTGCATGGATATTGAATGTATGGGTTCACCTCTCTCTTCTCATGTATATATTACATGGTGCACTGGCATGATCTTTTTTCACTTTTGTCTCCTCTTTTAGCCGATTGATTCATGGGGTTGAGAGAATTTGAAGAGTTGTTTTAATTTGAGATGTTGGAGGGAACCAACTTGCAGTCTTATGTTCATTCTCATACGAGACAGGTAGAACGTTTTCAATACGTGATGGAAGTAGTATCGTCTAGTCCGCTAGAGTGAAGTAATAAGATCCTGCAAATACTATTGTGGGAATGGGCTTTCCTACTGTCTTGTAGAGTTGGTGACCGAAATGTGGCTAAAAGTTTAACTTGGTGGAGATGCCCATGATCTGTGCGTGCAGTCTAGCATATTCTCCTCGGCATGGACGCAGCAGACCAGGAGTCTCACAAGATTCCTGTGCTGCAGCATGGCAACAAGCTGGCTAGGTCTTGAACTCCATGAGCCCCTGCGCCAAGATGAGAGCCCCTTAATAGCGATCTCAAGCCTGCCAACAATCAGTTCGCCCTAGAGCACAACGACCTTAAATATATTTTAGCTCAGTGAACTGAAAGCAAAGACACCAAAGGATCTGAATGTGTGTGTTGTTCCCAATAAAGTCAGTGTTTCAATGTCAGTGAATACCCTGTAAATGGCGCCGAAGTTGCCCTCACCGAGATTGTTGTCATCAGAGAAACTAGCTGGGTGACCCACGTATTTGCGCGGCTAGAATTTACATAATAGTTTATATATTATGTAATATATTTTACGTATGAATTCATTGTTGCTATCGAGCATTAATAATACTACCACATCATTAGCAATATACAATTCAAAGTATATATATATATATATAAAGGATAGTAACATGCATGTATTTCATGATAAATATGATAGTTTTTGGTAAATTATATTTCCATTTGGTTAATTAGATTTTTGCCAAGGAACTGTATTAGTGGGGGTAGAAGTCATATGATGTTGAGATATACAGCCACTATGAAAAACTATACACTGCCAAACTGTTTTTATATTTTTGACTACTCATTTACTATGTGTACCTTTGCACAGATAGATTTTATATGAATATGTCTTATTTTGTTCTCTTTTTGACAAATCAATTCTCATATTTTAGTTATCATGCCTCTTAGCCTTTATATGATTTGCATTCATGCTCATTTTAATCATAGTGCCTATGGTATGTGCCTGTTACCACTTCATATTCATTCAGTCACTTTATAAATTATCTCTTATTTTATCTTAGTGAATCGATGTGAGTTTGTTTGCATAATTGAATTGGCTCATTTTATGCATACCACTATATGCTATAGGATGCAAGTGGAATCGATTGCATTCTAATTTCAAAGTAATTTCTTATATAAATGCAAGTTTTAGTTTGTCTATGTAACTTATTTAATCCACCCAGTATGTTATATCTTCAAAGAAATATTAAGATATTATTCTTCTTGTAAATAATAGTACGATAAATCTTGGTAGTTTTAGCTACAGTACAATATGGTGATATACTTTTTGATGTCTTCTTGGGAAAACTAAAGTGATTTTGCATTCACTTTCAAAAAAAAGATAACTTGTAGAATAGTAAAAATAAATTCACCACACATACAAAAAATAGAAAATCAATTAGCAGGATAATGCTATATCGATATCGATCATACACACTATGAAGATCCCTACGTAAAATAAGATAATTATTTAATGAATGTTTTGTCCCCGATGTAAAGCCTTTAAATAAAGAAAACAATTTGAACTGAATATGCATGTATTTCCACACGTAGCATCGAATTTCCCTTTAATTAGTCAGCGGTGCTATACAATGTAGTCTTCTTGCATTTTTAAAAAAAGAACACCCACATGACAACATCCGCAGGGTAATCAATTATAGAAAACAGACAAAATTGTAATTAGTATTCCTAATCTACGTGAGGAAAAATTAGAGTTTTCATAGCTCATTGCTAAAATATTCACTTATCCCTAAAATCTTCGGTGTACCACATTTGTGGTCTATTGAAGTATCACGCAATGATCTCTAGCAGAGTAGCAGGACTATATATGCATTTGCTGAGTGCATTTAGCCTATATACAAACATGGTGAGGTAAAGTATGCGTAAGCAGCAGTTTGCAGAGAGCATCGAAATTTAATTCAAAACATCAGAAGTTGTTGCAGCAAAAAAGCACTTACCGGCATCATCTTATAATGTGATGGAAGACAGAGAAGATGTCTGTACGCACCTCGAACCCCAAGATTAATAATCTGGAACAATTACACTGGTTAGGGAGATGCAGTACACTACAGTGGTTTTTAGTCCAATTGAACGCGTAGAGAGACCACTGAACAAACTGGAAACTGGATGACCAATTCTCCCACAACGCAGTACTATCGTCCTTGGTTGTAGAGTGAGGAGGCGGCTGATTAATCGATGGTGGGCTACCATGTGTTTGATGGTCTCCTGAAGTTTGCCAGAATAGATGAATACATGGATCTGACAGGAAAAATAATATTGCGTTGATAACCCGCCATATAGCAATACGGCAGATAGTTTACCTGAATCCGCCGTCGATGGCGCAAACTTGTCGCTGAACCAAGCGGAGGAACATGCGACTTCTCCATCATGCACAGGCCGAACCAACTGGAGGTCAGATTGAATGATTGAACACGAAGATGGGTGAGATCTGTTTTCCTTAACGCCGAGATTAAAGATTTGTTTTCTCTTGCTCTCCTCTGCATCAAGCGCGGGGAATAGAGAGGAAGACGATGTGGTAGCGATGCCGGTCAAGACCTAATCCCTCATCTCGGCCTCTCAACCTATCCCCCAAGGCCCACTGCAATCTGCAACCCAAGCAGCGATGTCTCCAATCTCCATCGTGCTCCCCACCGTTTTGAGTTTGTGACACACCGATTGATCAATCGTATTCCCTCCTGGTGGTTTCTTGATATTGTGTTGGGGCGTACGTCCCTTGCATGCTCTGGTGCCGAGGACGTGCTACGTGCATGGACAATGATTGCCTTTTATCCCATGGCTTCGACCAAAGGTTCATCTGCAGCTACATACTGCAGCAGGACGTATCTGCTGCAAAACGGCGTGTTCTCGCCATGCATTGCCAACTGCTAGATCCATGCGACACGGCCGCCGACACCGTGACGCCCTCAGCAGTTCCTTGCCGCAATCATTCTAAGCGCTAGGGCAAATCCAATATATGGAACGGAGTCAGCGACGCAAGGGATTTGTTGCTTCCATTACCGCTACCATGCGCCGAACGGCGTGAGTGTGCGCGGCATGCATACGTCGGCATGATCGCTAATCGTGCAAGATGACATGCACTGCCGGGTTTTTGGTTTCTCCGTGAAGCTGGAACCCTGGCCTATGCCCGCCGGAGAGAAATCAATCTGCCTCTTTTCTTTCATTCAAAACGGTGGTACTCCGTAATACTAATCCTGGCGTATGCCGGCCGGAGATAAATCAATCTGCCCCTTCTCTTTCTTTGAATTTCGGGCATTTCCTTTTTTTGCGACACCCTTTTTTATTCGGACGCTCCCTTTTATCTTAGCGTTGTAATTCTTATCAATCTGGACCGTTGTTGGTTGGTGCTTATTTAGAGCTTAATCTGAGCCCTTGATTGTTTGTTGTTTTAATAATATAAACCACTGTATATTATTAAAACAACAAACAATCAAGCCCTTGATTAATCAGGGTTTTTTTTACGAAATGCAGCAGAGCTGCTTTTCATTGCGATTAGAGAAGGAAAGAGTACAAGCAGGCAAGAGATATTCCCGGCCGGAGTACAAAGCAAAACGCCCAATTAGGAAGCTGAAACAAGAGAGTATAAGATGGGAAAAAACACCGGAGCTTCTCTCAAAGCCAAGCTGTACATCTTGTACAGAATTAGTCTGGTTCCCTGGGTCGCTCGATAAGAGCCAGCTAGCACTCTAGGACGACCAGCACCAACCCACGTACAAGCCTCCGCCATCAAAGTTTGGAACAACTCCATTGGGGAGGCTGAGGTTTGCCTGAAAACCCTTTCGTTACGCTCCTTCCAAATGCACCACCAGACGAGTGGGAAACACGTGTAGGTTGTTTGCAAGTTGTGACTCTGCCAATTCTTTCCCCGCAAGGTTTTTTTTTTTGAAAGAAAGGAAAAAGATTTGCCTTAATTCATTAAATAAGGAGAAGTCATGGAACCAAATTTTAGAGTTACAACCACACCGAAGAAAAAAAAAGGGAAAACGCTCAGGATCACCCGGGGGATCGCACCCTCGCTTCCTCCGGACGCCCAGCCGTTCGATGCGAGGAGATTGTGATGCTTTCCTCTCCTTCCGGGCACGCCACGTGCACAATCGGTGGCCAAGCAAAAACAGGTGACACGTTTGCAGCACGGTCCCACCACGTCTCTATCTTCCTTATCTTCTCCTCTTCATCAGTTGTTTAATCTCGCCATGAGCCCAGGACCACGAATTCCTCTTGCCAGAGCCATGCCGCGACCCACCCCGATCCCGCACCGCTGCCGCCGCCACCTGCAGATTTCGCGTCACCGTCGTTGCCCTCCCCGCCGACCCAAATCCTCTACCTCTCGCGCAGCCAAGCACCACCGCTCTGCTGCAAGGCCGTCCTCCACTGAGCAAGCACCACCACTCTGCTGCACGGCGGCGCTGCTGCTGCGTGCCTCCTCGCCCGACGCTGCTAGAAGGAGCGCCCTTAGGTTGGCGGCGCTGCTGCGAGCTACCCGTAGAGGTGTTGCATGGGGACATGGAGAGGTCCGGCAGCGTTGGTCCCGGCGTCCGGCAGCGTTGGTCCCGGCGTTCGGCGGCGTTGCTCCCAGCGGCAAGCGGTGTTGCTGCGACCCGAGGCCAGATGTGCTACAAACCCAGGCCAGCGTCGCTACCGGTTGTCGTCGACGTTGCTGCGAGAAGAGGTCGGATGTGCTACAAATCCAGGCCAGCGTCGCTCCCGACGGTCGCCGGCGTTGCTGCGAGCAGAGTCCGGAGGTGCTACAAACCCTGGGCACCGTTGCTCCCGGCGTCATCAGCAGTTGCTACAAACCGGCGCCGCCGTGCTGCCTGCCCGAGCTCGACAGCTCGTGATGCTACCACCGGCGACCGGCCTTGCTCCCCGGCCGAGCGGTGCTGCAAGCGGCGAGCGACCTTGCTCCCCGGCCGAGCGCGCGGTGCTGCAAGCAGCTACCACCGACGGCCGGTCTTCTCCCTGGTGCTGCGTGCGGCGGACCATGATGCTACCACCGGCGAGCGATCTTCTCCCTGCCCGCGGCAGCGGTGCTGCATACGGCGGTCCGTGATGCTACCACCGGCGACTGGCCTTGCTCCCCGCCAGCGGGCGCGGTGCTGCGAGCGGCGGCCCTTGATGCTACTATGAGGGACGGCGGTGCCCCCTACCGGTTTTCGACGACGGCGGCTCTACTGGTGGTGCTGGCGGCCATGCTACGGGGCGACGCGGGGGCCGGTCCTACGATGGAGTTTTACAAGGCATGTGTCGTAGGCTCTGTTCGTGGGCTGGTTGGAGGTGGCCGGGTTGTTTCCGTGTATCCAGGGACACGTGTCAAGTAGGGGAGGCGGGGGATCGCAACACCCGATCCCCCGGGGGACGCTCAGCGTTGCCCAAAAAAAAGTCTATTCTCCCGCAATCAAAAGACCCAAATGTTCGCACCGGCTAAAACCCAAGTTCTAGCTTTCGTATTAATTCTATCGAAGATGATGGTTGGCATAGTGCTCTTGTTTTTGAAGGTTCTCGCATTCCTCTCATTCCAAATCTCCCAAGCGACAAGCATGAGGAGTGAGGCCATAGCCTTCCTTCTGCCGCCATGAGCAAGAACGATGGAAGTCCACCAATGTTCCACACTATCAAAATCATCCCATGATGCGGGGTCAAAGTCGTGGATGCGAAGCCAATCCCTAATCATGTTCCACTACAAGAAAAGTTGCCATGGCCGACGAAGTTGAAGTCGCGCCGTGGTTGCTGGTGTACCATGGCCGACGATTTTGGTCCCTCCGTGGTGCATGTCAAAACTTTTTTTTTCTCGTTTTTGAGGCCACCTAGCCCGACGAAAGCGGCCAAAACGTGGCGTATGGTGGCCGGGACGTGGTGCATCTCGAAATCTCGGGTTCGCCGGCCGAGTCAACGCAAATCCGCACCGCCGAGGGATGTAGGGCCCGGATGGCAGCCTCTACGGCATTGTTTTTTTCTAGATCGCGTCATCTCGTTCAACGTTCTCCGATCGAGCCGTTTACGATGCGGGATCATGGGTCCCGCATGTCATCCTCTATGAACCAAAATTCTTTCTATTCTTGGATTTTTTTGACCCCCGATTTACTGGCTACTTCCTTTTCTTTTGATCCCTTGCCGCCTTGGAAACGTTGAGACCGCTGCTGCTAAATGGGACCCGCATGTCATCCTCTATGTGCAATCAACTTTCTTTTCTTGGAGTTTTTTTGGCACCTCAAATTTGGTCACTTGCCTTTTTCTTTCGACCCCTGCCGCCTCTCAAACGGTGATACCGCTGCTGCTAACTGGGACCCGCATGTCATCCTCTATATACTATAAAACTTTCTTTTCTTGAATTATTTTTGGCACCTCATATTTGGTCACTTACCTTTTTCTTTCGATCCCCTGCCGCCTCTCAAACGGTGATACCGCTGCTGCTAAATGGGACCCGCATGTCATCCTCTATGTACTATAAAACTTTCTTTTCTTGGAATTTTTTTGGCACCTCATATTTGGTCACTTGACTTTTTCTTTCGATCACTGCTGCCTCTCAAACGGTGATACCGCTGCTGCTAAATGGGACCCGCATGTCATCCTCTATGTACTATAAAACTTTCTTTTCTTGGATTTTTTTGGCACCTCATATTTGGTCACTTGACTTTTTCTTTCGATCCTCTCTGCCTCTCAAACGGTGATACGCT
>NC_061513.1:330427855-330532496 GCF_022539505.1 Lolium rigidum | reverse complement strand
CAGCGAGGATCGAAAGAAAAAGTCAAGTGACCAAATATGAGGTGCCAAAAAAATCCAAGAAAAGAAAGTTTTATAGTACATAGAGGATGACATGCGGGTCCCATTTAGCGGCAGCGGTATCACCGTTTGAGAGGCGGCGGGGGATCGAAAGAAAAAGGCAAGTGACCAAATATGAGGTGCCAAAAATAATCCAGGAAAAGAAAGTTTTATAGTACATAGAGGATGACATGCGGGTCCCAGTTAGCGGCGGCGGTATCACCGTTTGAGAGGCGGCGGGGATCGAAATAAAAAGGCAAGTGACCAAATTTGAGGTGCCAAAAAAACTCCAAGAAAAGAAAGTTGATTGCACATAGAGGATGAAATGCGGGTCCCATTTAGCAGCAGCGGTCTCAACGTTTCCAAGGCGGCAAGGGATCAAAGAAAAAGGAAGTAGCCGAGAAATCGGGGGTCAAAAAAAATCCAAGAATAGAAAGAATTTTGGTTCATAGAGGATGACATGCGGGACCCATGATCCTGCATCGTAAACGGCTCGATCGGAGAACGTTGAACGAGATGGCGCGATCTAGGAAAAAAACAATGCCAGAGAGGCTGCCATCTGGGCCCTACATCCCTCGGCGGTGCGGATTTGCGTTGACTCGGCCGGCGAACCCGAGATTTCGAGATGCACCACGTCCGGGCCACCATACGCGACGTTTTGGCCGCTTTCATCGGGCTAGGTGGCCTCAAAAACGAGAAAAAAAAAGTTTTGACATGAACCACGGAGGGACCAAAAATCGTCGGCCATGGTACACCAGCAACCACGGCGCGACTTCAACTTCGTCGGCCATGGCAACTTTTCTTGTAGTGTCACTCTGGATGTATTTTCGTTTCCATTGTGGCATTGCTGGTGACAAGAAACAGTTCATGTGAAACCTTCATGCCCTTGTTGTGGATTCCTACCAGAAATACACGATTGAAGTGTGAGTTGCATGGATATTGAATGTATGGTTCACCTCTATCTTCTCATGTATATATTACATGGTGCACTGGCCTGATCCTTTTCACTTTTGTCTTCTGTTTTAGCCGATTGATTCATGGGGTTGAGAGAATTTGAAAAGTTGTTTCATTTGAGTTGTTGGAGGGAACCAACTTGCAATCTTATGTTCATTCTCAGACGAGAAAGCTAGCATGTATTCAATGCCTGATTGAAGTAGCACTGGTAGAAAAAAGGCCATCAGTCACGGTGCACAACTGCCATTGGTCGCGGTTGCGCAACCGCGACCAATTAAGCGCGACTAAAGGCCCCCCCTTTAGTCGCGGTTCCTTACGAACCGCGACTAAAGGCTCCTCCACGTGGCCGCCAGCAGTCCTTCGGGGCGGAGGACCTTTAGTCGCGGTTCTCCTCGCCAACCGCGACTAAAGGCCGCCGCAGGTTTAGGGTTTTACCCCCCCCCCCCCCCCGCCTAACCTGGTTACTTTTTAATTTGTATTGTTTTATTTCTTTTGTGTTTTATTTTAATTTTGAAGGAGTTTCACATATTCTACGGTATACATGCATATGAATGTACAATTTCAAACAAATTTGACATTATAACCAAAAAGAATTCAAGAGGAATATACAATATATATTCAATATCGGATGACCACATATACAATTTTGAACAAGTTTCCATACATAATTTATAAGTGCATATAAAGATCAACGTCCTCTACATAGTGTTCTCCTCTAGGATCGATGACTTGGTTCGCGAACCATCCAGCTAGTTCCTCTTGAAGTGGTCGGAAGCGAGCTTCCGGACTAAGCGTCGCCGGAGGCCAATCCTCTTGATGTTGTTCTCGGACGGCTCCCGCTCGGTGGTGTATCTCCGGATCCTCTCACAAACATAGTATCCACATAGATTGGTCCCCGGTGGCTGAATATCCCCGGACGCAGTCTTTGCCCTTTTAAATTGTAGATCTTTTTTAATTCACCGACCTTTTGATCTACGAACCGTCTCCAAACCCTACGAGGCAAAGAAAATTAAATGAACAAGAGAGTTATTAATTGGTTATTGATATTAGGAAATGATGAACGAAATAGGCCGATCGATATAGAGCGCAAACAAATGAAAATAATTACTTTTGCATCATTTTTCTCATGTCGGCCCAAAGCGCCGCATCCATATTCAGAGAGTCGTGGACGAGAACTGTGGAGTTCTGAATTTGAATTACTAGCGAGAATCCGGTGGAACCTGCGGACACGATACACGCACAGATCATGCATAACTCATCGATTAGCCACATACCATGCATGGAGTAAACAAAAGAGAATGTGCTCAAGACAGAAACACTCACCCAAAATGGTAAGGAAATAGAATATCACTTTTGAGTTCCTGTTTTATAAGAAACCGCCACGAGTCTTCCTCCACGTCCTTGGGGTGGTGTTCTAACACATATGAATTAACGATGTGTGGGTCAATGAACCCAACATCATGGATGAGCCTTATTCGCATTTCCCGCTTCTTCAATCTGCATAATAGCATACACAACAAGATAGTTAGGACAATATATATATAAATATATATATATATATATATATATATATATACATATATATATATATATATATATATATAGTGCAGGCAATGAACGAGATGGGGTAGAAATTAATAAATCACTTACAGAACATAGCAACTGATGATAGATTTGTCGAGCTCGCGCAGATTGAACAGCTGGAACAATTCATTCCGTTGAATTGTTACATAGTAATGTTTGAAGTGATGCTCAGGTCTAACTTCCGCATAAATATATTCTTTGGCGTTTTTAAGTTTTACGTAACCCTTGTACCAAATTAGCAGACCTTTCATTTGTCGAGGTAGATCCTTTTCCTGCGCGAGGCTCGACGAGAGGCCCATTCGCCACATATGTAAATACTGCGTCCTTCATTGGCGCCTCATCAAGGCCTAACGAGTGCACGAAGAGTGATACCTAAGTTGGCCGCTTGTTCACGTGGCACTCGCTACAGTCAATCCATGTGTTGCCGCAGCTGCTATGATTTCGGGGTCATCCGGATCGGCGGCTTGCACTATGAGCGGGGCGATCGATTGTTTACTTTGTTCCCCGAGCTGGGCAACTTCTTTCCCCCTTTCCAACTTCTCCGCCAACTCTTGGTTCCTCCTGAACGTGAGTGCTTGCCTACGAAGTTCACGTTCATAGTCGTCAGGGAGATTCTTCGCGGCTTGGGACGGTGTGTTCAAAAATGACTTAGCCCACTTCTTTTGCTCATCAGAAAATACGGCTTGGGCTCGCCCTCTATTTTCTTCTTGCAGCTCGCCTTCCATTTCTCTAAATCAGCAGTCGCGCCCGCCTCGACTTCCTCGGCACTACTTTCCCAAGGCCTCCTGGGGAGAGGCTTCAGTGATGGCTCCGGTATCTTTGTGGTTCTAGGTACGTAAGGGTCCGGGTTAATAACCCAGGACTGCTTCTGCTTCTTCGCCGGAGGTGGATTGGGGGGCGGCGTCTGATCACCCGCCGGACGAGGACTGGGGGGCGGCGTCTGCTTACCCGCCGGAGGTGAATTGGGGGGCGGCGTCGGCCGACGTGAAGGAGGTGTAGGTGAACCACCACCACCACCACCGCCGCCGCCACCACCACCGGAGGGGGTGGACTTGTTTGCCTTGGCGCCTCGTCCGGAAACTTGATAAACTTCTTTTTCCATAGAATGAGCTGGCGCTTGACACCTCCAAGTCTTCTCTCCCTTCGGGTGTAGCAATGTCAATCTCCAGTTCCTCAAACCCTTGGACTATTTCCTCCACCGTGACACGAGCATAGGCATCTGGAATGGGGTTGTTGTGGTGGAGTGCTCCAGGCTCACATGGCAAAGCACTGCCGATGGCTACCTTCATGGACATGTTCCCCACTGGATAATGCAGATGACATTCTTTCATCTCCTTTACATCGTCCACAGGGTAGCGAGGAGTCTCCGGTGCAGTAATTTCGACCGCCGTTGCATTATCAGTAGCCGGCGGGTTCTCCGTGGAAGCCACGCTGCTTCTCATCCGGGGCTGGCTTCCGAGATCCGCTGGATGATCTTCATTCGCCCCAGCTGCCGATCTTTCTTGTACTAGTATATTCAAGGTTTTCTTCATCGTATCGACTTCCGATACCAACTTCGCCATAACATCTGCATCCCGATCCATCTTTCTCTTATGGCTTCTGTAAGCGTACGGGTCATCGTTCTGGGAGAACCCTACTTTCCACGGAATGTCCCCGGACATGCCTCGTACACGTCCTCCGTGTTCACGATTCCCGAGGGCTCTTGTCAGCGCGTCGTTCTCTCTGTTGAACTTGATCTTCCCCTCTTGAGCATCCCTCATTGCCTCAATAAGCTTTTCGGTGGGTTTAATTATTTTGCCACGGTAAACACACTCCCCTGTCTCCGGGTTCGGCGATCCCCCATGCCCGTACCACCAGCTTTTGGCCCTTGGGTCCCATCCCTCCGTACACTGGACGGATTCCTCGCGTCCTCGGCTCGTTCTCCATCTTCTCCCACTTAGGCTCCCAAAAGCGATACCCTCCTGGCCCCATAATATGATTGTACTCCTTCTTAGCCGCATTTTCCTTATTTTTTTCGATATTTCAATGAAATGCTCCGATTTCTTCTGCTTCACAAAATCTGGCCAATCATGTTGAAGTCTCTCATATTGTCCTTTGAAATCCGGAGTCTTGTTCTGGTTGACATAGTCACGGGCTAGATTTTGCTTGAATTTCCTGAATGTATCGGCCATCTTACCAAGAGCGAACTGTTTGATTAGCTTCCTCCTCTTCTTGTTTTCCTCAATCTTGTTACCCTCCTCATCGAATTTGTGGTATTCCGGAGGTAGGATGAAATGTTCCATAAGCTTTTAAAGCAATCCTTCTTAGTTCTCTTGTCGACAAAAGTGAAACCAAGACGTGCCTTCTTTGGCTCATGCCACTCCTGGAGGGTGATCGAGACGTTGTCTCTAACAACGGCTCCGCATTGGTTGATAAACTTGGTGGCGTGCTTCTTGGGCTCCAGTGGCCTGCCGGTTGCACAGTCGACAACCTCGATGGTATATGTTTCTCCTGGTTTGAGCGTCTTGGTTGCGCCACGCTTTGACGACGACGTACTCGATTTTTTCGACGATCCGGCCGAGGGCTAAAATAAGAAAGAGAGTCGCGCGTGTTACTACACACATATTTATTCAAATCGGTAAGTTTGTATCACCGGAGGCAAAATGTATATATATACCTCGGCGCCGGAGTTGGTTGCTACTTGCAATTCAAGATCGTCGTTTATCGACGTTTCTTCCCCATCATCTTGCCGACGGCCTTCGTCTTGACCGTCAAGATTCAGATAAGAAGAAATATCCTCTTCATCTTGTTCGGTCGGCACATATGGAATATCGCCGTTTATGATGCCGAACATATGGTCTTCAGCGTCCAGATCATAGTTGTCCAGAATCGGGTCAGCTCTACGTCCGCCATATGTCAGTCCTGAAAACATGTAGTAAAAACTAATTAATTAAGTGAAGAAGGGGGGCGGTGGCGGTGGCGAAAGGGCGGTGGCAAAAGGAGAGAGGGCGGTGGCGCGGCGGTGGCGAAAGGGCGGTGGCAAAAGGAGAGAGGGCGGTGGCGCGGCGGTGGCGAAAGGGGCGAGGAAGGGGTGGGCCGGAGAGGGTGTCGTCGCGGAAGAGCGCTGCCGGCCGCCCTCCGTATACGCGCGCGCGGTGGTTAAGTCAAATTTTAGTTAAGTCAAAAAATTTAAGACAAAATTTTTAAGTCAAATTTTGAGTTCTTTTAAAAGTGAAAAAATACAAATAATATATATGTTAAGTTATTTTGAAGTTAAAACTATTTTTCATTTAAAGTTACAATTTTTAAGTTAAATAAAAATTTGAAGTTACAAATTACTTAAAACTATTTTTCATTTAAGTTACAATTTGTAAGTTACAAATTTGAAGTTTTAATTTTTAAGTTAAAAAAATCAAAAAAAAAGAGAGAGGAAGCGCCGGCCAGGGGCGCTAGCTCCTCTCTCAGCGCGCGCGCGGCGCGCGAGGAGGTCCGGCCGGCGGCGCGCGCGGAGGCCTGCCGGGCGGCGGCGTGCGGCGCGGCGCGGTGGCCGGCGACGACACGTACGGCGCGCGGACACGGCGACGCGCGCGGGTGTGTGCATGCATGGTTCGGCGGCGGAAGGGCGGCCGGCCGTTCGGGCGCGCGCGGCAGAGAGATCTCGACGACATACGGGCGGGCGCGCGGGAGAAGAAGAGGAGGCTGCGGCCGACGGTGGCGACGAGGGCGGCGGTCGGCGAGGACGAGGGCGCGCGGCGGTCGGCGGCGACGAGGGCGGCGGTTCGGCGGTCAGATCGAGCGCGCAGCAGCCTGGCGGTTCGAGGAAGAAGAAGTGATGACTCGCCCGCGCGCGCCCGCGCGTATTTATAGGGAGGCACCTTTAGTCGCGGTTGGTGTGGCCAACCGCGACTAAAGGTGTACCTTTAGTCGCGGTTGGCCAGACCAACCGCGACCGAAGCCCAATTTTCACCCATTTTTGCGGTTCCCGCGGAAATGAGCTTTAGTCGCGGTTGGCCAGGCCAACCGCGACTAAAGGCCTTTTTTCGAAATTATTTTCATTTCTAAATGTTATAAATACAAAATAATATATCAACAAATTCAGAAAAATAAAACTAATTCATTTCTAAATGTGAAAAATACAAATAATATATCAAAAAATAAAGAAAAATAAAACTAATTCATTTCTAAATGTGAAAAATACAAATAATATATTAAAAAATAAAGAAAAATAAAACTAATTCAATTCAAAATCTTAAAAATACAAATAATATATCAAAAAATTCAAAAAAATAAAACTAAATCAATTCAAAATCTTAAAAATACAAATAATATATTAAAAAATAAAGAAAAATAAAACTAATTCAATTCAAAATCTTAAAAATACAAATAATATATCAAAAAATAAAGAAAAATAAAACTAATTCAATTCAAAATCTTAAAAATACAAATAATATATCAATAAATTCAGAAAAATAAAACTAATTCAATTCAAAATCTTAAAAATACAAATAATATATCAATAAATTCAGAAAAATAAAACTAATTCATTTACAAATCTTAAAAATACAAATAATATATCAGAAAAATCATAAAAATAAAACTAATTCATTTAAAGTTCTTCCCGCCATTTCTCACTACATATTTTTTTCCCGTGCGACGTGTAGCCACCGCTTCCCCCCCTCTTCCCGCCACTTTCTTCCCGTCTCTTTCTTCCCGCCACTTTCTTCCCGCCTCCTGTCTTCCCGCCTCTTTCTTCCCGCCTCTTTCTTCCCGCCACTTTCTTCCCGCCTCCTGTCTTCCCGATCCCATTCTTCCCGCCTCTTTCTTCCCGCCACTTTCTTCCCGCCTCCTGTCTTCCCGCTCCCATTTTTCCCGCCAATTTTTTCCCGCCTCTTTCTTCCCGCCTCTTGTCTTCCAGCTCCCATTTTTCCCGCCATTTCTCACTACATATATGTAGCCCGGCTTGGCCAGCATTATCACATCTCTACAATCTCTCATCACTCTCTCATGGCTTCCACCGCACCCACTCTAACCTACCAGCAGGTGGAGGAGCTTTGCGCCTCGAACTACCCTTGCCCGCCGGGCTACCGCGACCCCGCCGGCTGGAGCCTAAGCGCCGGCGGCGTGCCGGTCCCTCCCCTCCCTCGAGTGCTGCGCGCCGGGCAGCCATCACGAACCACTACTACCTCGACCTCACGCCGGAGCGGCGGATGAATCCCCGCCGGCATCCCGATAACCAGCATACTTGGGACTCCTTCTTCATCAATCGGCGTGAGAGGGCGCTCGCTGAGTATGAGGAGGACGGTCTGCCTCCTGGGAACTTCCACGAGGCCGGCCGTCGGCTATGGTGGTACGGCCGGACTTTGCAGAGCGTCATGGACTACATCACGGCCGGCGATATCCCCCGCCTGCGCTACCCTCAGTTCGAGCCACGAGCGCCGCCCGACGACAGCGACGACAGCAGCGACGACGACGGCGGCAACTTAGAAGGCGACGACTACCAGTACAACGGCGGCGGCTATGAAGACTACGAGTATGCATATTATACGCCTAGGCAGGAGTATGACTAAATCACTCCAAATTTCATGTATCATCAGTGCTATCTTGAATCAATCGAATCATTCGAAAATGGACACGAAAACACATCGGATAATATAATTCACGTGATCCATTCAACAAAGTTTGGTACAATAAATTATTACACATCATTTCTTCCCTTGTGTCCCTGCTTGCTTACGATTGGGCCGTATCCATGGAGCATCCTCATCATTTAACTTAATGCTTGGGTCGGTGTTCACTTTGAAGGGCGGAATTTCACCAAACATATTATAATCTTCCGACATGTCTGTCTTGTCCTCCACTCCCACGATGTTTCTATTCCCCGAAAGAACAATGTGGCGCTTTGGATCATCGCATGATGTACCGATCGTTTTCTTATCTTTCCGTTTCCTCGGTTTGCTACTCATGTCCTTGACATAGAAAACCCGAGCGACATCTTTCGCTAGGACGAATGGTTCGTCAAGGTAACCAAGATTGTTGAAATCCACCATTGTCATTCCGTATTGCTGGTCCACCTTTACCCCACCTCCTGTTAGCTTGAACCATTTGCACCGGAACAAAGGGACCTTAAAGGAGGGTCCATAGTCAAGTTCCCATATCTCCTCTATGTAACCATAATATGTGACCTTTTGCCCATTCTCGGTTGCTCGCATCAAAGCGGACACCACTCGTTTTGGTTGGTGCTCTTTTTATCTTGGGCGATCGTGTAAAATGTATTCCCATTTATCTCGTACCCTTGGAAAGTCGTTATAGTCGAAGATGGTGTCTTGGCCAACATGTACAGCTGATCTACAACAGCATTGTCACTCATTAAATGTTTTCTCAACCAACCGCCGAAAGTCTCCATGTGGGCCTTCCTAATCCAGGATTCAGGCTTCCCCGGGTTGTCCGAGCGTAAAATATTCTTGTGTTTCTCAAAGTACGGAGCCACCAAGCTGGAATTGGTCGAACCGTGTGGTGAGCTTCGATCGGAGAATGGCCGTCCATACATATCGTTGATTTCCTTCCGATCGTGCCTTTTCCACTTAGTCTCCCCTCGTGCCGCGATCGAGGAAGACCAATCGGCTTAAGGTCGGGAACAAAGTCAACACAAAACTCAATTACCTCCTCATTTCCATAGCCCTTGGCGATGCTTCCTTCTGGCCTAGCACGGTTACGAACATATTTCTTTAATACTCCCATGAACCTCTCGAAGGGGAACATATTATGTAGAAATACAGGACCGAGAATGGAAATCTCTTCGACTAGGTGAACCAGGAGGTGCGTCATAATATTGAAGAAGGATGGCGGGAACACCAACTCGAAACTGACAAGACATTGGACCACATCGTTCGTAACCGTGGTAGAACTTCTGGATTGATTACCTTTTGAGAGATTGCATTGAGGAATGCACATAGCTTCACAATGGCTACTCGAACATTTTCCGGCAGGAGCCCCTTCAAAGCAATCGGAAGCAATTGCGTCATAATCACGTGGCAGTCGTGAGACTTCAGGTTTTGGAACTTTTTCTCCGCCATGTTTATTATTCCCTTTATATTGGACGAGAATCCAGACGGGACCTTCATACTCGCTCGGGCATTCAAAAAAAGATGACCTTCTCTTCTTTGGTCGGAGCGTAGGCGGCACGACCTTGAAACCGTTCCGGATGCCGGTCATCGTGGTCTTTCAAACTTTGCTGGTCCTGCCGTGCTTCCTTTGTATCATTTGACTTCCCATACACGCCCAAGAAGCTTAGGAGGTTCACGCAAATATTCTTCGTAACGTGCATCACGTCGATTGCAGAGCGGACTTCTAGGACTTTCCAATATTCTAGCTCCCAGAATATAGATTTCTTCTTCCACATGGTTGCGTGCCCGTCAGCTCCCTTCGGAACTGATTGTCCGCCAGGACCCTTTCCAAAGATGACTTTCAAATCCTTGACCATATCAAATACCTCAGCACCAGTGTGTTCCGCGAGGCTTCGGCCGGTGATCTGCCTTGCCGTTGTAATGCTTGCCTTTCTTTCTTACTGGATGACCTTTCGGAAGAAATCGACGATGCCCAAGGTACACGTTCTTCTTACAATTTGGCAAATGTACATTGTCAGTCTCATGTAAGCAGTGCGTGCATGCATTGTATCCCTTATTTGACAGTCCCGAAAGGTTACTAAGAGCAGGTCAATCGTTGATGGTTACGAAAAGCAACGCTCGTAGGTCAAATTCCTCTTCTTTGTGCTCATCCCACACACGGACACCAGGTCTGCCCCATAGCTGTAAAAGTTCATCAACTAATGGCCTTAGGTACACATCGATGTCGTTGCCGGGTTGCTTCGGACCTTGGATGAGCACTGGCATCATAATGAACTTCCGCTTCATGCACAACCAAGGAGGAAGGTTGTAGATGCATAGAGTCACGGGCCGGGTGCTATGGCTGGAGCTCGCTCGCCAAAAGGATTCATGCCATCTGTACTTAGACCAAATCTTATGTTCCTTGCGTCAGCTGCAAAATCTTTAAACTCTATGTCGATCTTTCTCCATTGCGTTCCATCTGCGGGGTGTCTCAACTCCCCGTCCGACTTACGGTCCTCTTTGAGCCATCGCAACAACTTGGCATGCTCTTTGTTCCTGAACAGACGTTTCAACCGTGGTATTATAGGATCATACCACATCACCTTGGCGGGAACCTTCTTCCTGGGTTTCTGGCCCTCGACATCGTCACCGTGGTCATCGCCTCGATCTTATAACGCAATGCGGTGCATACCGGGCATTCATTCAAATTCTCGTATTCACCGCGGTAGAGGATGCGGTCGTTGATGCATGCATGTATCTTCGTAACCTCTAAACCTAGAGGGCAGACAACCTTTTTTGCTTCGTACGTACTGGAGGGCAACTCGTTATTCTTTGGAAACATATTCTTCAACATTTTTAGCAAGTTTTCAAATCCCGAGTCAGCTACACCTTCCTGTGCCTTCCATCTCAGCAAATCCAGTGTGCAGCCCAGCTTTTTCAGACCATTATCGCATCCTGGGTACAGCGACTTTTTGTGATCCTCTAACATGCGATCCAAATTCTCCCTCTCCTTTTCAGTTTCGCAGTCGACTCCGTGCATCAGCAATGGTCCGACCAAGATCATCAGCGGGCTCATCACGTGCCTCTTCTTGATCACCTTCCCCTTCACCTTCCCCACCTTCAGCATCCTCCATGAAAGTATCACCGAAATGATCAAGATAGTTGTCATCGATGATATCATCCTCTTCTTCATCCTCTTCCATTATAACCCCTCTTTCTCCATGCTTGGTCCAACAATTATAGCTTGGCATGAAACCATGCCGAATCAGGTGCAGGTGAACTTCCCTTGAGGAAGAGTAACCCTTCTGATTCTTACAGCCAACACATGGACAGATAACAAAACCCCCCGCTTGTTCGCATTAGCCACTACGAGGAAATCTTTCAAACCCGTAGTGAATTCGCCGGAGAGTCGGTTAGCGTACATCCATTGCCGATTCATCTGCATTATTATAATATAAAATATATAATTAACCATCATGCATTTGTTCGCGACTAAATAGAAATTAAACAATTAATGAACTACACACATGCATATTTTATCAATGACACATATGAAAGGTTCAAGTTGCTAACCGCGATCGAGGAGGAAAAAATAAATGAGGAAGCTCGATCAAGTGTGGTTCCGACACTTCATATCATGTTGGTTTCATGCTCTTGGGGCATTTCATCAAACACCTTGTGTGCATAAGAGGAGCCAAAAGCAAACCAACACCCCCCTTGTGAAGTTTGTGAAGAGAGTGCACCAAATGGCTAAGTGCTGTGGGCTGGTCGGTATATATAGGGGAGGGGCTTTAGTCGCGGTTGGCCTGGCCAACCGCGACTAAAGGCCTTTGGGCCAGGCCTGAGGACATTTAGTCGCGGTTGGCCTGGCCAACCGCGACTAAAGCCCCTCCCGTCCACCAGCTGGCCACCGAGCGCGGTGGGCCTAGGCCTTTGGTCGCGGTTCGCTTCTAAAGGGCCAATTGGTCGCGGTTCTTGCATGCTCGCGACTAATGGGGCTGGACGGAAGGCCTTTTTTCTACCAGTGTAGTATCGTGTAGTCAATTAGAGTAAACTAGATGGGAATTCACGCTTTCGCCGCGTCGCCTGCATAGCTTTCTAACACATCGCGGTTGATGCAGGAGACTACTTATGGAGGATAGGTGTGCGTCGATTAGTGCCCGTATTACATACACAACAAATCTATTAATGGTAATTCCTAGATATACTATAGGTTGTAATTGATGACATCTCTGAACATTTCATCTAAAATATTATTATCAATTGCATTTCATAAGAGATACTATTATCACGGAAACTTCGTTGTTTGCTTTCAACGCAGAATCTTTTTTCCATGTGAAAGTTATAAGCCAAACAATAGATTTTTATAATCAGTAAGCATATGCACCTTTTACATTATTATAAGTCGGCACATATACTTATTTCGCATACATGTCTGGCCTTGTAACTAACATTTGAAACGAACAAATTTTAATCTGCTATGGTGATCTCTTTCCTTTTCAAGGCAATGGTTACACTTTCAAACTTCACCTATGATAGCTTCACATCACTACCGAGAAAGAACAACTGTCTAATAACCATATGAACAACCAAGCCCAAACATCATAATTCAAGCCGCAAGAGTACTCAAATTGCACCCAAAGGCTTTGCAAGCTTCCAATTTAGACATCTGGTCCATCCAACAACATATAAACAACAAAGAGACTTGCATGCAAAACACACACCTGTAAATGTCTCACATTAATTGTTGGTCAAAGATTACCCTCAAACTATGCCTTACATTTCCAAAATAAATGGGGCAGTAAATTTATTTGTTACCAAGCCCACCTGCCGCTGTGTGGGCAGCATAATACCGACAATAGTACTAAGGCTAAATATTTGAAATTGGTAAACTCATAACTACACATAATATTTGCTATGGTACCCCAGAGTATAATTATTAATATGAATTTTTCTTTCAAGTCTTCCTTTCATGTCTACCGAGGTAGTGTTGGCACTTGGCGAAAAATCGAAATAAAGATAGATCATGTCCAGAAACGGGAACCAAAAATAGGCATTCAAATGACAACCACTGTTTCTTAAACCAACCATCCAATTGAGAGAGTACAGAACAAAGGTTCAGAATTTCGAGAAGTGCATGCTACCATTCCATCCAGGCATCCACATAAATCTAAATCATAACTGTATATTCCTATTCAATGAAACCAACTTGAACAAACCTTCACATCAAGTACGCAAGTATCAGCCTGCAGTAAACCTAAGAATACATAGTTCTGTTGCAATTACCTACAGCCAGATCGTGTTGTTGGAGGGGTAGAGACGGTGGCCGGCACCAGTTGTAGCAGTGTTCAGTGAGTGTAGCCTGGTCGACCCGGCTAAGCCACCATCGACCCAAATGCGCCAGCCGCCGACTTTTTAAACATAAGGCCATAGGTCCGGCTTTATATATAAAGCCACACGGCAACCACAAGGTTCGAATAGCTTACAAACAGGTTCCTGATCTCAACACAACCCAATACTCAAGTCCACATAACATCAGTTCACAGGATACAAGAAGCCACCACCCACATAACAACACGGCGCTCTGAATGTAGCTTCATCCGGCTTGTGCACGCGTCGTCGTCTGCAGCCTCCTAACCCCTTCCATCACCACGTCCAAAGTCGCACGGTCCCTCGGTCTGACCAGAACCCTCCAACGCTGCATATATGAATGTATGTGGAAGAAAATATCAGCGGGCTTATTGGTAAGCTTTCCTTCCATAGCTAGTTTGTTCCTGATATTCCAAAGCGCCCAAGATTGGGCCGCGAAGGTGAACCAAGCTAGCCTACGTAAGGACCCCGAAAGACTCTGAACTAAAGCAATGAGCTGCCCAGCCCCTGCTGGGTTCCAGTCACACTGCAGGAGCTCCCTAGCTCCTTCCCATGCCAGCTTGGCGAGATGGCATGAGAAAAAGATATGGTTACAGTCCTCCTTTTCCCCATAGAAGGCGCACGCCCCATTCGTCGGGCCATTCCTCTTAGCAACCTGCACTCCAGATGGAAGCCGGCTCCTGATGAGTTGCCACAGGAAAACTCTAATCATGGGCGGGACCCTAGTCTTCCAAACCTCTCTAAAGTGTGTCACAACCGCCCCTTGCGAGAGGCGCCCGTAGATGGACCTTGTGGAGAAACTCCCGGATGGCTCGAGGGCCCAAGAAACCTCGTCCTCCCCTTCCGAAAAGGGGTGGAGATCGAAGATCCTACAGAGGTTCTCCCATTCCACGACCTCCGCAGTGCCAAAGGTCCTCCGAAACCTGATGTGCCACCCATTGGCATCCCGCACTCCCGCAACTGTGGCAAAGTGGTTGTCACAGCACTGAAAGAGGCGGGGAAACAGCAATCTCAAGGGACCCTTCCCCGTCCACCAGTCGAGCCAAAAATACGTGCGTCTCCCATCCGCAACCTTGTGCCTCGCTCCCAGCTTAAAATACCATGTGATCTTCTGTATGGCATTCCAAAACTAGGATCCCTTCGTAGGCACAAGCGGGGAGAAGATATCATCCCCCCCCCGTGTACTTGGCTCGGATCAGGTCCGCCCAGAGACCTTCCGCTCCCTGGTATAGCTTCCGAGATCCACTTCAACATCAGCGCAATGTTCATCAATTTCGTGTTGAGGATTCCCAATCCTCCAAGCTCTTTAGGCTTGCACACCGTCGCCCAATCGACCATATGGTACTTCCTCTTATTTCCGGCTCCTTCCCAAAAGAAGCGGGCTCTGGACTTATTCATTTCCCCGTGTGTCGCCTCATGGAGAAGATAAATCCCCATCGCGAACATCGGAAGGCTCGACAGACATGAGTTGGTCAGCTCAAGCCTCCCTGCGGATGCCAGAAAAAGCCCCTGCCATGGGTCCAACCAATGTCCCACTTTCTCCGTGAGGAAGTACCAGTCTGCGACAGATAAGGTCTTGTCCGAGACCGGAAGGCCCAGATAGGACATGGGCAGGTTCCCAAGGTTGCAATTAAGCAAGTCTGCAATCCTACACCTCTCCGCATCGTCAACCCCTGTGACAATCGCCTCACTCTTCGTGAAGTTGATCTTGAGACCCGACACGTTCTCGAAGCATAGCAAGAGGAGCTTCAGGTTCACAATTGTAATAACCCAGAACATAGGAACAACGAAGGGTAGATTTAGAAATGGGATGTGCATTTCATCGCAAAATGGGGGAAATTTTCGCGCCTTATTGCAACTAAACCTAAGAGGGATCGAGGTTCTCTCTCATTTTGCACTTAGGGTTAGGCAATGTGAGTTAGGGAAATCTCGACATGATCTCTTTTGTATCAGATACTTGAAGACATGCTTAGAGCCTGTGCTCTAAACTTTGGAGGCTCATGGGAGGACCATCTACCACTGGCGGAATTCTCATATAACAATAGTTATCAGAGTAGTATCCAGATGGCACCGTACGAAGCATTGTACAGAAGGAAGTGTAGATCACCAATCTGTTGGTTTGAAACCGGAGAGAACAAGGAGTTTACACCGGACTACATCAAGGAGAGACAAGGAGTCATCGAGGTGATCCGAGATAGACTCAAGATAGCCCAAAGTCGACAGAAGAGTTATGCCGACCAGAAGAGACGAGTTTGGGAACCAAAAGTAGGAGACATGGTATATTTGAAGGTTAGCCCAATGAAAGGACTCAAAAGGTTCGGAGTAAAAGGAAAACTAAGTCCTCGATACATTGGACCATTTAAGATACTCAGTCAGAACCGAGAAACAGCTTTTGAGTTGGAACTACCGGAACAACTCAGTCTAATTCACAATGTTTTTCATGTATCACAACTCGTAAAATGTTTGAAGGCACCCGATGATCCCATTACACATGAAGAAATAGAGCTACAATCAGACTTAACTTATGTGGAGAAGCCTGAAAAGATTTTGGAAGTACAATGGAAGAAGTTAAGAAACAGAGCAATCAAATACTGCAAAGTTCAATGGCAACATCATCCTGAGCGAGAAGCAACTTGGGAGACGGAAGAAGAATTAAAGAAGTCCTACCCCGAGATGTTCAGGTACCAATCTTAACTTCGGGATGAAGTTTCTGTTAAGGGGGAGAGGCTGTAATAACCTAGAACATAGGAACAACGAAGGGTAGATTTAGAAATGGGATGTGCATTTCATCGCAAAACGGGGGAAATTTTCGCGCCTTATTGCAACTAAACCTAAGAGGGATCGAGGTTCTCTCTCATTTTGCACTTAGGGTTAGGCAATGTGAGTTAGGGAAATCTCGACATGATCTCTTTTGTATCTTGTTGATTTGGGGAATTGATTTCATTTGACAAGTGTTAATACATTTAACAATAAGCATTGAACAATATAAAAGGAATGCATAATTTAAACACAACTTATGAATTCAAACAACTTTGAATTTCAAAGTGAATCATAAATACAATGTTTATTCCAGAATATAAATATTACATAAATCAAAGCTCATAAACAAAAACTTGGGCTTTATTGATATCACAACACAAATTACATTGTCTTTACAAAATTCTTGATACAAGAATGGATGAATAATAAACAGAAATAAAAATGAAGATTACAATATTATTCCTAAACTAAAATCCAGACTATATGACTTGAAGTATTTCTTCATGGCCATGTCCATCTTCAAAAACCCGCAAAGTAAAACACCAACACTAGCCGTAATGTTAGTGTTAGCCAAATAATTCAGTTTGGACAGAACCAAGTGTCATGCACACTTGTGCTGGTCCAAAACCATGGACAGCACAAGATAAGGACAGCAGCAGACCAAACCTGAGCACACACGAGGGGCTCAAGTTTCAGCATATGAGAGCACACAACTCAAGTGTGTCAGGGCAATGAACAAGCAAGGCCATGCATCAGCTTAGTCACCAAGCAAGCCAGGCTTGTGTGTCAATGCAAGGATAGAAGCAGGGTTCATATAAAAGGGGCACAAACCCTAGAAATCATAACCAGTCGACTGCGATAAAGATTCACCAGGTAAGGGTGAAGCAAGAACAAGCTCAGCTTCATCCAGCTTCTTGAGCAAGAACGGAACCAACACATACACACCCACTCAACCCCGCAAATCATGGTGACCCGAGAAGATCATCCAAGACCTCGGAGGTGAAGGGCCGTGACACAAACCCAAGTCCGCATCAACAAAACATTTCTTTCTAGGAGCCGGAACAAGGTATACCTAGTTCCCGGAAAAGATCCCATGGATCTAATCCATCATATGCATGTAATAAGCATGGGATGAGCAGATGCTCATATGGGTAGATCATCACTTGGTTTTCACCAAGGATTACCTGCCACCAAAAGCCACTAAAATAGAAAGCATCTAGGTACAGCATCTTATACACATGAAACTAGCACATATGCACAGATGCACACACTAGCCGATTTGATGCATAGATAGCACCGATGAGATGGCAAGGATTAGCAGCTAAGACTACACAATGAAATCCTAAGCATACAACCATCAGAAACCCTAGATCTCTTCACAGGCAAGTATATTGGCATTCATAGTTACTATGATCCCCAAATATACAAGCAAAGATGAGTAGCCAACAAGATCCAACCAACCATGTGAGCAACCAGTCAGTAGCAAAGCTACTGAGGTCACATCACACTTAGCACCAATTAAGAGAAAGCCAAATACAAAGCATCACTATCCAGAAATGGATTCAGACACAAACAAGTAATTAAATCATCACTGCATAAGCAGTTCATCATAATCTAATTAATACAAGCATGAATTTATCACAGATCCATGCTAAGTACTGACAGTAGCACACTGTTGAGCAACACAGTTAATCTATAGCCACTAGAGTAAGTCTAGGTAGCTAAGATAAGAAATAGCACAAGTAAGCAACCACACAGTGATGCTTGAGCATCAGCATCACTCGTATAATTGAATCATTTAGCCACGTGATTAGCCGAGAAGCCATCACTGACAATCTATTAATCAAATGGATCAATCATAGCAAGCCAAGTTACACAGAGAGGTTAGCCAACAAGCAAAGAATGATCCAGTGGATCATTGGCTTGCAGGGGTAGCACTGAAGCATATCACAGGCACCTCTGGCACACACACACAAGTGTCACAGATGCAACACAAGTACACCTAGACAAGCAAGCATGATAGACCAGTAAGCATAAGCAAGTCATAACCAAGCATAGCATGGCATAGTCAGCTCTTGAGCAAGCACAGTAGAGGATGGCAAGTGTAGAGCATGCTAGGAGCAGCAGAGAAGCAAGAACAACAGGAATAGCAAGTAAAGCAGCATGTGCCAGTACCAGTAAATGGTAATTGGACCATGAACTTGCAATTAATCAAAGCACAGACTAATTGCATAGGAATAGCATGGCTCTGGGTGATCACAGGATCACCAGAGAGCAGCAGAGCATGAGGAGGAAGAAGAACAGTAACAAGGGGAGGCGCACAGAGGAGAGGTGGAGATGCAACACTTACTTGCACCTGGAAGCAGAGGCTAGGGCATGGCGAGGCAGTGCTCGCGCGGCCCTAACAGCTGCAAATCCAGGTAGGCGCCGACGTTACGCCGGCGAACCCAAAACCACCGTAGCGAGCACCCGAGGCGACGGCACGAGTACCGCGAGCAGCACCCGCGCCAAGTCAACCCCGTGGGCGCACCCATCGTCGGCGAGGACGAGAGCTCGCCGGAGTTCGTGGAGGCGATTCTCCACGAGATCCGGAACGGAGGCGATTCCCAGGAGAGGAAGAGAATGAGAAAACCACGCGGACAGATCGATAGATCTGCGCGCGGCGGTTCTGGTTTGGTAGGTGGCTACGGCGGAGGAGCACGGCGATGGCCGGAGCGCGGCGGCGGCCACGGCGGCGACGCCATCGCCAGGGCGTCGCGAGAGAGAAGCTAGGGTTCGGAACGAAAAGTGAGAGAGGGCCGAGTGAGTGAGAGCGGTGGGCCGTTCGGCTCCACCGAGCCGCTATGGGGCACGCCTTAGTGGGCTGTCCCATGGGCTTAGGTTAATGGGCTGGCCCAATAGGGGCCAGGAGGGGTATTTTAGTCATTTCACATTTAAAAATAACCAGAATTTCACCAAATTTTAATAAATAAAATACAACTCTAAAAATCCATTAAAAATTGGATTGGTAAATGAAAAATTATTCTTGATAAGAATAAAATATGAAATAAAATTTAATGAACAAATTTAAATTTGTGAATTTTATGAATTTAAAATAAACATTTGGAATTTCAAATTATATTTCCTTGTATTAATAAATCAAGGAAAAATCCCAAATAAGTTCAAATACTTATTTTTAAACATTTCAAAATGAAATTCTATTATTCCAAGTCATTTCTATTTGAAAAAGGTATTTTCCAAAGGAAGATATTCTATTCCTCTTTATTCTCAAAAATATAGAGACAACTCTATTATTTCAAATTATTTTGGAATAAATAATGAATCACCAAAATAAAGTAGTTTTACTTTGAATTATGTTACCTTGTGTGAATTAAAGTGGTTTATACATTAAAACAATTGCAAATTATCGCCAAAGGCATAAATCTTAACTCAACCCTAAATTGTAATAACTCATTGGGGTAAAGGGATTCAACATAAAATAATACATCCATGCATGCATCATTTGGATTTTATAACATTGTCCTTACCGGACAATGATGCTTCTTTACGTAACCCGAGGTCCAGGTTCCATCCAACGCATTGAACCGCACTATCTCGCAGTCCACAGTGCAAGTTCACCCTTGCTCATGTCAATTTGAGTATTTTCTATCACTTTAATGCAAAGCTATATTACTTATCATTCCCGCATTGAAAATAAACTGTTACTTTTCCAATTATGAATATGACTATGTGGCTGGCAATGGAACCATGGTATGTGTTGATTGGTGGAGGTTCCATTGCAAGGGTACTATTCATCTAGGACTAAGTACCAATGCCGTCCAGTGATTCTAGCGCCGTACATATCGCGTTGACCATAAGATCTATAATGGCTCTGGGGAGCCAACCGTATCTTTTCCCTCTCGCATGCCAACGGATTGGTAATAAGGGTTGCCCGGATCAGTCTATCTTTGGTAAAGGTGGGGACATGTGGTCCTGCATAGTCTACCATTAGATACAGGAGAGGGTAGACTTATTATTGGTCTATGAAGGATTGTAAGGGTTGTCCGGATCAGTCTATCTATGGTGTATAGGACCGGGCACATAAGTTGTTCGGATCGCCTACCTTAACGGTATAGGAGAGAACAAGTGCCCGTGTTAGTCTACCCATAGATATAGGAGAGGACAGACTTACAAAAGGGTGGGTCCGCGAGGTCGCGGAGAAGGCGGTGTGGGCTTGGATCTTTATACCCGGCCTCACACCAAGGAAGTGTGAACGGGGGCAAGTCCTCGCGGATGGCAAAAAGGGTGAGATCTCTTATGGGAAAAGTAACGCACCTCCGCAGAGTGTATTAAATTGTGGTTGTCACTCCCTGTTCCGGGAAGGAACCGCGAACGCGGCAGGAAAGGAACTCCGTGAAGTTCTAGTCAACCCGTGAAGACCGACGGGCATAGTTTTCGAATAAAATAAACCTTTTGAAGAAATGATTTCGAAACATGCATTGACCTAAGATTTTCTCGATCGAGGGTCGTAGCTAGTGCATCAAACACCTTTTACTCTTTTGAACTTGCTGAGTACCCCGTACTCACTTTCTTTCGACACCCTTGCTAGACTGTGATACGGAAGTGGAGGCCATTACCGATGGAGCACCAGGAGGAAGCTACGAGCTGGTCTACGAGGAACCTGATCTTTCCGGAGGAGTTGAAGGAGTAGACTATGGGATAGTCTACGGACCCGATGACATGGAGGTGGAGGAGTAGTGATATACCTTAGTAATATAGAGCCGAGCAGCGTAGTGGCATACTTAAATAAGTTGCTGAGCTCTTTTCATATCTATGTTGGTTTGTAATAGTACCTAATGTTGTAGGGTGTTCTCATCGGACCTGTGAGAATACCAACTTGTTAAGAATCTGATTGTAATATATTATCGAGTGTTATGACCTGCAATGTTTCTGTTGTACCACTCTGAGGGATGTGATATTTGTGAAGAAGTCCCTTCATGAAGATCATATCAACGACTTGTATACTACAACATGCAAGTGGTATGCCGGGTCACCGCAGCTGGTATCAGAGCAAATGTTGCGACCTTAGGTTGGAAAAAACCTAGTATAGGGAAGAAACCTGTAGGAGTCAAGTTGAAATAGTAAAGGATTCTCTAAGAATATGATGTTTATTCACTTGAGAATAGAAAAATCATATATTTTAGTGCGATAATTCTTTATTATAATTATTATTATACACTATCACTACTAATTTTCTGCTTTTGTATACAGCCATAATGGCGTACACGTTTCCCAAGAGGACTTTGAGGCAGGTTGAGGGCTGGCTCGGTGATTATGAGGGACCACTTACAGCATCTCCTGCGTGGGATGTCGAAGGAACTTCATTGTGAAACTCGGATACCTGTTCTCAAGTACATCTATTATGATGGAGAGATAGTAGCCAAGTACGTAGTTTCAGCTCAACTACCTATGCAATCGGAGATGAGCCGTATAATGCCATACGGAGAAGCCAAAACCTTTACCACAGCTCTTTCACATGGCCATATTCAAGGCAATCCTTGAAATAAGGCA
Source organism: Lolium rigidum (assembly GCF_022539505.1). Lineage (NCBI taxonomy): Eukaryota > Viridiplantae > Streptophyta > Magnoliopsida > Poales > Poaceae > Lolium > Lolium rigidum. Next base: position 330,510,660 of record NC_061513.1, on the reverse strand, counting down.
ACGACAAGTCAAGTAGGAACTGCTATGTTCGGAGTATTCTCATATACCTCATGCCGAGGAAGATGAGGATCCCGCTCCGAATCATCTCGCTGATGGCAAACAAACATCCTGAAGTTGCAGCAAGCAAGACATGGACAGCCGTAAGTCTTTACCGACTACGATGTACCTTCTACACGTGAAGATGGTGGGTGAGATTGACCACATGCTAGCTGAGTTCACTGGACCCCGATAAAGTCCAAGCTCGGATGCATGATCCGAGGGCACAACCCCAATATACAACACCCTTCTTTAGCCTAAACAGCCCCGTAGATTGGAGTGGCCGAGCAACCCGAGAGATCCACTTACACCCAACTTTGTCCCACATTATCCACATGTGTCAGCATCATATGATTCTGGATATGGGGGAGATAACTCATGGAACCTAAACTGCTCCGAGTCACCAATCGAAAACTCAACCGGTTGGCGTTTCGGGAACCTTATGGAGATGAGGAGGAACCCATTCCATGTGACACTGGAGATGAAAGTGGCGGGGTTAACCAGTATATTAACCGACACTATGGGAAGGAAGAGAAAGCTACTGATTCCATTTCTTTAGACTTGGAGATGGGATTCTCAAAACCATCACAGTACGAGGAAGGTGAAAGCTCTGGAGTGAAAAAGAAGAAGAAGAAGATGAGGGGGCAGGTGAATCGAAACCCTTCATGGATGACCAATGAAGGAGGTATGTATCCTACTGGGGATACATACGAGTCATTGTCCAGTTACTTTGGCATGACTGATCTCTGTCTCGGCACTTCGTCCGATTCAGATTACATACCTACTGGAAGGACCTTTGTTCCGGACGGTGTTCGGAAGACAAGTCGCTGTACCGGATGGACCCCAGGAATGTATGCGGAGGCGAACGAAGACGATGAGGAGTAGAGCTCCAAGGAAGAATAAAGTAGTATAGGTGGTATTGTACTAGAACGTATTTTAAATTCCGTTGGCTTGGGCTTGAAGCCAAATAAGTGGTTATATAAGTACCACATGTAATATATGTGTGTAAGTTATGTAATATACGGTGTATATACATAATAAATGTTTGCTTTGGATTTGCTTCTTGATTTCATTGTGTGACTAGTTCTGGGCAATGAGTTGATCTCAGAAAACATTGGCATGGTGTAATTATGAGTAATCGCTCTTTGTTACAGGACTAGGGGGAAATGGCGTTAGTTGAAACCGAAGATGCTCGGAGAGAGCGGGAGGCGAAAGAAAAAGAGGAAGCGGATGCCGCAGCTAGAGCAGAGGATGCACCACCACCACCACACCCAATGATGCATCCAGATTTTCAACTGTACATGAGAGCAATGGAAAAAGATAGGAGGAGGTACCAGGAGAGTCAAAACAAGAACATGCAAGATTTCTTTACCCACGTCATCAATGATAGGGGTAATGAAGGCAGGGGAGTAACCTTATCAGACTTCCAGAATGCAAGACCACTACCTTTTGCATCAGCCCCGTAACCAATGGATGCGTAAGACCGGCTCATGGACACTGAAAGAAAGTTGAGGACCGTTGGATGCAATGATGAAGAAAAGATTCGGTATGCCACTTATCCGTTGTCGTGTCCAAGAAGCATCATGGTGGGAGAATCTTGTGGCAGTACACCCTCCGTAAAAGGTGTTCACCCGGGAGGAATTCAAGAAGAAGTTTCGGGATGCCCATGTTCCGGAGAGCGTGGTGGAGCCGAAGAAGAGAGAGTTTGACGAGCCGCATCGAATACCGCACCTATCATGCAAGATGTCCGAGATTTTAATAGGCCGTCAAGATATGCACCCGAGGAAGTGGACACCGAGGAGAAAAGAAAGAAACGATTCATGAAAGGCATGAATCCATACATGAAGATGCAACTGAGGTTGGCACGGACTGCAGAATTCCAGGAACTGATTGATTCGGCAATCACTTTCGAGGATGACTACAGACAGGTCCAGGAGGATAGGAGGAAGAGGGCTCGTATCGAGCCAAGGAAGTACCCAGCCGCAAACCGACTCCAGATCGGAGTTTCAAACCACGATTCCGACCTACTGGTAATCAGTATAACCGGGGAGGTCAGAATCAGAACCCAAGGAACCAGATCATCTGCAACAACTGTGGATAGAGGGGACATCTCCAAAAGGATTGTCAGAAGCCCAGGATCATATGCTATGGTTGTGGGAAAGAGGGACACATCAAGCCAGAGTGTCCAAACAAGGCGTCATGGAGTGGACAAAGCTCCGGAGGACGAGGCGGAGGTAACAACAACAACAACAACAACAGCAACCGGGACTACAACAACAACAACAAGAAGGGAAAGCCATATGGGAAGCTGAATTGCACAACTTTGGAGCAAGCAGGAGAATCGGACCAAGCAGTCTTAGGTACGCTCAGCATTCTTACCCATCCTGGCAGAGTATTATTTGATACTGGAGCAACTACATCATTCCTTGCACGGGAATTTGTGGAACAATTCGGGCTTAGATGTTCTAAGTTAGAAACACCTATAACTATCTTATCTGCGGGGGGAACGATCTTAGTAACCCACGTGAAAAAAGCACAGGTCATAACCATTTGTGACTGTGTATATTTCGCGGACCTATTCATCATCCCCATGAAGGACATATCAGTCATCCTAGGAATGGACTCGGTTAACGGAGAATGGCGCAAGAATCAACCGTGGAGACAAGACAAGATCACTCCGAAACTCCATAGGAGGTCGATAGTGTTTCAAGGAGACAAGTACACTCAGCTGGAGATAGGATTGGAGCTGAATAGTCTCGAAGGAGGTGAAGATTGAAGATATCCCCGTAGTGAATGAGTTTCAAGATGTATTTCCAAAGGAACTACCGGAATGCCACCCGATAGAGAGATCGAGTTTACCATAGATCTAATTCCGTGCACAAGACCAATAGCTCAACCACCATATAAGATGGGGCCAAAGGAGTTAGTGGAACTCAAGGCTCGTATAGATGAACTGGAACATGTAGGGATTTATCCAAGAAAGTGTGTCACCATGGGGTACACCAGCTTATCTTTGTTGATAAAAGAGATGGAGGAAGGAGAATGTGTGGAGATTACAGGAATCTTAACAATGTAACCATCAAGAACAAGTACCCTTTACCCGTAATACAAGATCTTTTTGATCAAGTTCAAGGAGCTGGAGTCTTCTCGAAGATAGATTTAAGGTCAGATATCACCAAATCAAGATCAAGAAGGAAGATGTGCCAAAAACAGCGTTTGTGTCAAGGTATGGACACCATGAATACTTGGTGGTACCATTTGGACTAACAAATGCACCAGCTATTTTCATGAATTTGATGAACAAGATATTCATGAAGTACTTGGACAAGTTTGTGATCGTGTTTATCGATGACATTCTGATTTATTCCAAAGATAAAGAAGTACATGCCAAGCATTTGAAGATAGTTCTGCAGATTTTAAGAGAACATCAGCTATATGCAAAGTTCAGCAAGTGCAAGTTTTGGTTAGATAGTGTTGAATTTCTTGGACATGTCATAACCAAAGAGGGAATAGCAGTGAATCCAAGCAAGGTTCAGTCAGTATTAGAATGGAAGTCACCTAAGAATGCTAAGGAGATCAGAGGATTCCTTGGTATGGCAGGTTATTATCGGAGATTCATTGAAGGATTCTCGAAGATTGCAGGACCAATGACAAAATTACTCAAGAAGAATACCCCATTTGTGTGGACTGATGAGTGTGAAACCAGTTTCCAAACACTCAAGGAGAAGTTAACCACGGCACCGGTGTTAGCAGCTCCGAACCCTGAAAGGATTACACGGTGTATTGTGATGCTTCCAAGAATGGACTTGGATGTGTTCTAATGCAAGATCGTAAGGTGATAGCCTACGGATCAAGACAACTAAAGCCACATGAACATAACTACCCAAGACATGACTTAGAATTGGCGGCAGCTTGTGTATGCTTTGAAGAGTTGGAGGCAATTCCTTTATGGATCCAAATGTGAGTTGTATACGGATCACAAAAGTTTGAAGTATTTCTTCACTCGAAGGAATTAAACATGAGACAAAAGAGATGGTTAGAGTTGATTAAGGACTATGAACCGACAATCAACTATACACCGTGTAAGGCTAATGTAGTAGCAGTATGCTTTAAGCAGTGAAGAGTACCGAGAATCAACCTACAGAATGGGAGATTCCGAAGGAACTTCGGAAAGAACTAGAAGAAGCTCGGATTCTCGTTTATCCAAGGTGATACAGTGGGAAGCATAGCAACCATGAGGATCATGGATGAAATGTACTCAGACTTAAAATATGAAATCATTCGAAAACAAGTAGACGACTTATTCATCCAAGAAGAAATCAAAAGGATTGGAGAGGGTAAACCGTCAGAATTCAATCTCGGAGAGTTCGGTTCTCTATACTTTCAAAAAAGGATATGTGTACCGGATGACCCAGAAGTGAAGTCAATCATATTGAAGGAAGCACATGAAACCCCTTACTCAATACATCCGGGAAGTACTAAAATGTATATGGATTTGAAGGAAATGTTCTGGTGGAACAACATGAAAAGAGAGATAGCTCAATATGTCTCTGAATGCCATACATGTCAGCGAGTGAAAGCAGAACATCGAGTCCTCGCGGGATTACTCAAACCACTAGAGATACCGGAGTGGAAATGGGATGAAATCTGAATGGATTTTGTTACTGGTCTACCAATGACTAGTAAGAAGAAGGATATGATATGGGTAATAGTGGATAGACTTACCAAGAGTGCTCATTTCATAGCCGTAAATACAAAGGATACTGCAGAAAAGCTTGTGGATATATATGTGAAGGAGATTGTTAGCAAGCATGGAGTACCAAAGAAGATAGTCTCAGATAGAGGTTCAATTTTCACATCAGCGTTTTGGAAACAACTCCAAGAAGCTTTGGGATCCAAGTTGGATTTCAAGACAAGCATATCATCCACAAACCGGAGGACAAACCGAAAGAACCAATCAGATACTTGAAGACATGCTTAGAGCCTGTGCTCTAAACTTTGGAGGCTCATGGGAGGACCATCTACCACTGGCGGAATTCTCATATAACAATAGTTATCAGAGTAGTATCTAGATGGCACCGTACGAAGCATTGTACGGAAGGAAGTGTAGATCACCAATCTGTTGGTTTGAAACCGGAGAGAACAAGGAGTTTACACCGGACTACATCAAGGAGAGACAAGGAGTCATCGAGGTGATCCGAGATAGACTCAAGATAGCCCAAAGTTGACAGAAGAGTTATGCCGACCAGAAGAGACGAGTTTGGGAACCAAAAGTAGGAGACATGGTATATTTGAAGGTTAGCCCAATGAAAGGACTCAAAAGGTTCGGAGTAAAAGGAAAACTAAGTCCTCGATACATTGGACCATTTAAGATACTCAACTGAACCGAGAAACAGACTTTTGAGTTGGAACTACCGAACAACTCAGCCTAATTCACAATGTTTTTCATGTATCACAACTCGTAAAATGTTTGAAGGCACATGATGATCCCATTACACATGAAGAAATAGAGCTACAATCAGACTTAACTTATGTGGAGAAGCCTGAAAAGATTTTGGAAGTACAATGGAAGAAGTTAAGAAACAGAGCAATCAAATACTGCAAAGTTCAATGGCAACATCATCCTGAGCGAGAAGCAACTTGGGAGACGGAAGAAGAATTAAAGAAGTCCTACCCCGAGATGTTCAGGTACCAATCTTAACTTCGGGACGAAGTTTCTGTTAAGGGGGAGAGGCTGTAATAACCTAGAACATAGGAACAACGAAGGGTAGATTTAGAAATGGGATGTGCATTTCATCGAAAAACGGGGGAAATTTTCGCGCCTTATTGCAACTAAACCTAAGAGGGATCGAGGTTCTCTCTCATTTTGCACTTAGGGTTAGGCAATGTGAGTTAGGGAAATCTCGACATGATCTCTTTTGTATCTTGTTGATTTGGGGAATTGATTTCATTTGACAAGTGTTAATACATTTAACAATAAGCATTGAACAATATAAAAGGAATGCATAATTTAAACACAACTTATGAATTCAAACAACTTTGAATTTCAAAGTGAATCATAAATACAATGTTTATTCCGAATATAAATATTACATAAATCAAAGCTCATAAACAAAAACTTGGGATTTATTGATATCACAACACAAATTACATTGTCTTTACAAAATTCTTGATACAAGAATGGATGAATAATAAACAGAAATAAAAATGAAGATTACAATATTATTCCTAAACTAAAATCCAGACTATATGACTTGAAGTATTTCTTCATGGCCATGTCCATCTTCAAAAACCTGCAAAGTAAAACACCAACACTAGCCGAATGTTAGTGTTAGCCAAATAATTCAGTTTGGACAGAACCAAGTGTCATGCACACTTGTGCTGGTCCAAAACCATGGACAAGCACAAGATAAGGACAAAGAAGAGACCAAACCCGAGCACACACGAGGGGCTCAAGTTTCAAGATATGAGAGCACACAACTCAAGTGTGTCAGGCAAGAATAAAGCAAGGCCATGCATCAGCTTAGTCACCAAAGCAAGCCAGGCTTGTGTGTCAATGCAAGGATAGAAGTAGGGTTCATATAAAAGGGGCACAAACCCTAGAAATCATAACCGATCGACCGGATAAAGATTCACCGTGTAAGGGTGAAGCAAGAACAAGCTCAGCTCATCCAGCTTCTTGAGCAAGAACAGAACTAACACATACACACCCACTCAACCCCGCAAATCATGGTGACCTCGAGAAGATCATCCAAGACCCGGAGGTGAAGGGCCGTGACACAAACCCAAGTCTCGCATCAACAAAACATTTCTTTCTAGGAGCCGGAACAAGGTATACCTAGTTCCCGGAAAAGATCCCATGGATCTAATCCATCATATGCATGTAATAAGCATGGGATGAGCAAGATGCTCATATGGGTAGATCATCACTTGGTTTTCACCAAGGATTACCGCTACCAAAAGCCACTAAAATAGAAAGCATCTAGGTACAGATCTTATACACGTAAACTAGCACATATGCACGTATGCACACACTAGCCGATTTGATGCATAGATAGCACCAGTAGATGGCAAGGATTAGCAGCTAAGACTACACAGTAAATCCTAAGCATACAACCATCAGAAACCCTAGATCTCTTCACAGGCAAGTATATTGGCATTCATAGTTACTATGATCCCCAAATATACAAGCAAAGATGAGTAGCCAACAAGATCCAACCAACCATGTGAGCAACCAGTCGAGAGCAAAGCTACCGAGGTCACATCACACTTAGCACCAATTAAGAGAAAGCCAAATACAAAGCATCACTATCCGTAAATGGATCTCAGCACACAAACAAGTAATTAAATCATCACCGCATAAGCAGCTCATCATAATCTAATTAATACAAGCATGAATTTATCACAGCATCCATGCTAAGTAATCGACAGTAGCACACTGTTGAGCAACACAGTTAATCTATAGCCACTAGAGTAAGTCTAGGTAGCTAAGATAAGAAATAGCACAAGTAAGCAACCACACAGTGATGCTTGAGCATCAGCATCACCAGATAATTGAATCATTTAGCCACAGTATTAGCCAGTAAGCCATCACTGACAATCTATTAATCAAATGGATCAATCATAGCAAGCCAAGTTACACAGAGAGGTTAGCCAACAAGCAAAGAATGATCCAGTGGATCATTGGCTTGCAGGGGTAGCACTGAAGCATATCACAGGCACCTCTGGCACACACACACAAGTGTCACAGATGCAACACAAGTACACCTAGACAAGCAAGCATGATAGACCAGTAAGCATAAGCAAGTCATAACCAAGCATAGCATGGCATAGTCAGCTCTTGAGCAAGCACAGTAGAGCATGGCAAGTGTAGAGCATGCTAGGAGCAGCAGAGAAGCAAGAACAACAGGAATAGCAAGTAAAGCAGCATGTGCCAGTACCAGTAAATGGTAATTGGACCATGAACTTGCAATTAATCAAAGCACAGACTAATTGCATAGGAATAGCATGGCTCTGGGTGATCACAGGATCACCAGAGAGCAGCAGAGCATGAGGAGGAAGAAGAACAGTAACAAGGGGAGGCGCACAGAGGAGAGGTGGAGATGCAACACTTACTTGCGCCTGGAAGCAGAGGCTAGGGCATGGCGAGGCAGTGCTCGCGCGGCCCTAACAGCTGCAAATCCAGGGTAGGCGCCGACGTTACGCCGGCGAACCCAAAACCACCGTAGCGAGCACCTGAGGCGACGGCACGAGTACTGCGAGCAGCACCCGCGCCAAGTCAACCCCAGGGGCGCACCCATCGTCGGCGAGGACGAGAGCTCGCCGGAGTTCGTGGAGGCGATTCTCCACGAGATCCAGAACGGAGGCGATTCGCCAGGAGAGGAAGAGAATGAGAAAACCACGCGGACAGATCGATAGATCTGCGCGCGGCGGTTCTGGTTTGGTAGGTGGCTACGGCGGAGGAGCACGGCGATGGCCGGAGCGCGGCGGCGGCCACGGCGGCGACGCCATCGCCGTGGCGTCGCGAGAGAGAAGCTAGGGTTAGGAACGAAAAGTGAGAGAGGGCCGAGTGAGTGAGAGCGGTGGGCCGTTCGGCTCCACCGAGCCGCTATGGGGCACGCCTTAGTGGGCTGTCCCATGGGCTTAGGTTAATGGGCTGGCCCAATAGGGGCCAGGAGGGGTATTTTAGTCATTTCACATTTAAAAATAACCAGAATTTCACCAAATTTTAATAAATAAAATACAACTCTAAAAATCCATTAAAAATTGGATTGGTAAATGAAAAATTATTCTTGATAAGAATAAAATATGAAATAAAATTTAATGAACAAATTTAAATTTGTGAATTTTATGAATTTAAAATAAACATTTGGAATTTCAAATTATATTTCCTTGTATTAATAAATCAAGGAAAAATCCCAAATAAGTTCAAATACTTATTTTTAAACATTTCAAAATGAAATTCTATTATTCCAAGTCATTTCTATTTGAAAAAGGTATTTTCCAAAGGAAGATATTCTATTCCTCTTTATTCTCAAAAATATAGAGACAACTCTATTATTTCAAATTATTTTGGAATAAATAATGAATCACCAAAATAAAGTAGTTTTACTTTGAATTATGTTACCTTGTGTGAATTAAAGTGGTTTATACATTAAAACAATTGCAAATTACTCGCCAAAGGCATAAATCTTAACTCAACCCTAAATTGTAATAACTCATTGGGGTAAAGGGATTCAACATAAAATAATACATCCATGCATGCATCATTTGGATTTTATAACATTTTCCTTACCGGACAATGATGCTTCTTTACAGAACCCGAGGTCCAGGTTCCATCCAACGCATTGAACCGCACTATCTCGCAGTCCACTGTGCAAGTTCACCCTTGCTCATGTCAATTTGAGTATTTTCTATCACTTTAATGCAAAGCTATATTACTTATCATTCCCGCATTGAAAATAAACTCACTACTTTTCCAATTATGAATATGACTATGTGGTCGGCAATGGACCCATGGTATGTGTTGATTGGTGGAGGTTCCATTGCAAGGGTACTATTCATCTAGGACTAAGTACCAATGCCGTCCAGTGATTCTAGCGCCGTACATATCGCGTTGACCATAAGATCTATAATGGCTCTGGGGAAGCCAGCTGTATCTTTTCCCTCTCGCATGCCAATGGATTGGTAATAAGGGTTGCCCGGATCGCCTATCTTTGGTAAAGGTGGGGACATGTGGTCCTGCATAGTCTACCATTAGATACAGGAGAGGGTAGACTTATTATTGGTCTATGAAGGATTGTAAGGGTTGTCCGGATCAGTCTATCTATGGTGTATAGGACCGGGCACATAAGTTGTTCGGATCAGTCTACCTTAACGGTATAGGAGAGAACAAGTGCCTGTGTTAGTCTACCCATAGATATAGGAGAGGACAGACTTACAAAAGGGTGGGTCTGCGAGGTCGCGGAGAAGGCGGTGTGGGCTTGGATCTTTATACCTGGCCTCACACCAAGGAAGTGTGAACGGGGGCAAGTCCCTGCGGATGGCAAAAAGGGTGAGATCTCTTATGGGAAAAGTAACGCACCTCTGCAGAGTGTATTAAATTGTGGTTGTCACTCCCTGTTCCGGAAGGAACTGCGAACGCGGCAGAAAGGAACTCCGTGAAGTTCTAGTCAACCCGTGAAGACCGACGTGCATAGTTTTCAGAATAAAATAAACCTTTTGAAGAAATGATTTCGAAACATGCATTGACCTAAGATTTTCCGATCGAGGGTCGTAGCTAGTGCATCAAACACCTTTACTCTTTTGAACTTGCCGAGTACCCCGTACTCACTTTCTTTCGACACCCTTGCTAGATCGTGATACGGAAGTGGAGGCCATTACCGATGGAGCACCGGGAGGAAGCTACGAGCTGGTCTACGAGGAACCTGATCTTTCCGGAGGAGTTGAAGGAGTAGACTATGGGATAGTCTACGGACCCGATGACATGGAGGTGGAGGAGTAGTGATATACCTTAGTAATATAGAGCCGAGCAGCGTAGTGGCATACTTAAATAAGTTGTTGAGCTCTTTTCATATCTATGTTGGTTTGTAATAGTACCTAATGTTGTAGGGTGTTCTCATCGGACCTGTGAGAATACCAACTTGTTAAGAATCTGATTGTAATATATTATCGAGTGTTATGACCTGCAATGTTTCTGTTGTACCACTCTGAGGGATGTGATATTTGTGAAGAAGTCCCTTCATGAAGATCATATCAACGACTTGTATACTACAACATGCAGTGGTATGCTGGGTCACCGCAACAATCCCAATGTCAGAAGGCTCAATCATGATCATCGTGTCGTCCGCGTATTGTAGGTGAGTGATTCCCCCTGGAATCAGGTGTGGCACAACCCCCTGGATGTGTCCACTTTCCTTGGCCCTGGTCAGGATAGCTGCCAAGGCATCCACCATGAAGTCAAAGAGAATGGGGGATAGGGGGTCCCCCTGCCGCACCCCTCGTGCATTTCGGAAATATTGTCCCACCTCACCATTAATGTTGATCGCCGTCTGTCCGCCCGAGACAAGTTGCATCAACCTGTGAACCACCCTAGCTGAGAAACCCTTCCTCAGTAGGACTTCACGGAGGAACTCCCAGTTCACTCGGTCATACGCCTTCTCAAAATCCAGCTTAAGCAACAGACCCTTGAGCTTCTTAATGCGCAGCTCATGGGCAATCTCGTGAAGTGCCATGATGTCTACGTGTGCTTCTATTCTTGTAGACAGTGTTGGGCCTCCAAGAGCAGAGGTTTGTAGAACAGCAGCAAGTTTCCCTTAAGTGAATCACCCAGGGTTTATCGAACTCAGGGAGGTAGAGGTCAAAGATAGTCCTCTCAAGCAACCCTGCAATTAAGATACAAGAAGTCTCTTATGTCCCCAACACACCTAATACACTTGTCAGATGTATAGGCGCACTAGTTCGGCGAAGAGATAGTAAAACACAGGTGGTATAGATGAATATGAGTGGTAATAACAATCTGAAATAAATATGGCAGCAAGTAAACATGCAGTAGAACAGTAAGTAAGCGGTGTTTGCAGTATTGGAAACAAGGCCTAGGGATCATACTTTCACTAGTGGACACTCTCAACATTGATCACATAATAAATAAATAACTTCTCCTCACTTGTGCTACATACACTCTTTTGTTGGATGACAAACACCATTCATTGTGTAGGGCTACAAGAGCTCCCTCAAGCCGGAGTTAACAAGCGCCACAACATTCAGCATTCATATTTAAGTAACCTTAGAGCATAATAGATCTTTGCAAAATAAACCGAGAACTAACATAGCATACACACTGTCATCATTACACTATGAAAGGGGAATAGATCACATCAATACTATCATAGTGATAATTAACTCCATAACTGATACGTCTCCAACGTATCTATAATTTCTGATGTTCCATGCTTGTTTTATGACAATACCTACATGTTTTGTTCACACTTTATATCGTTTTGATGCATTTTCCGGAACTGACCTATTGACGAGATGCCGAAGTGCCGGTCTCGTTTTCGCTGTTTTTGGTTTCGAAATCCTAGTAAGGAAATATTCTCGGAATTGGACGAAATCAACGCCCAAGATCTTATTTTTCCCGGGAGCTTCCGTAACATCGAAAAGGGACCGGAGGGGAGCCGGGGGGCCCACACCACCGGCGGTGCGGCTGTGGGGGTGGGCGCGCCCCTATGGTCCGGTGGCCCCGAGTCCCTCCGAGGCTGCCCTTCCGCCTATATAAAGCCCCCTGACCTAAATCTTCGATACGAAAAAGCCACGGTACGAGAAACCTTCCAGAGCCGCCGCCATCGCGAAGCCAAGATCTGGGGGACAGGAGTCTCTGTTCCGGCACGCCGCCGGGACGGGGAAGTGCCCCCGGAAGGCTTCTCCATCGACATCACCGCCATCTCCATCAACGTTGCTGCTCCCATGATGAGGAGGGAGTAGTTCTCCCTCGAGGCTGAGGGTTGTACCGGTAGCTATGTGGTTAATCTCTCTCTCTGTACTCCAATACAATGATCTCGTGAATTGCTTTGCATGATTGAGATCCATATGATGAGCTTTGTATCGCTACTACTCTATGTGCTACTCATGTGATGTTATTAAAGTAGTCTATTCCTCCTGCATGGTGTAAAGGTGACAGTGTGTGCATCGTGTGGTTGTTGTCGTAGATTATGATCATAATCTCTTGTAAGTTATGGAGTTAATTATCGCTATGATAGTATTGATGTGATCTATTCCCCCTTTTATAGTGTAATGGTGACAGTGTGTATGCTATGTTAGTACTCGGTTTATTTTTCAAAGATCTATTATGCTCTAAGGTTACTTAAATATGAATGCCGAATGTTGTGGCGCTTGTTAACTCCGGCTTGAGGGAGCTCTTGTAGCCCTACACAACGAATGGTGTTTGTCATCCAACAAAAGAGTGTATGTAGCACAAATGAGAGAAGTTATTATTTATTATGCGATCAATGTTGAGAGTGTCCACTAGTGAAAGTATGATCCCTAGGCCTTGTTTCCAATACTCCAAACACCGCTTATTTATCGTTCCGTTGCATGTTTACTCGCTGCCATATTTTATTCATATTGCTATTACCACTCATATACATCCATACTACTTGTATTTCACTATCTCTTCGCCGAACTAGTGCACCTATACATCCGACAAGTGTATTAGGTGTGTTGGGGACACAAGAGACTTCTTGTATCGTGATTGCAGGGTTGCTTGAGAGGGATATCTTTGACCTCTTCCTCCCTGAGTTCGATAAACCTTGGGTGATCCACTTAAGGGAAAACTTGCTGTTGTTCTACAAACATCTGCTCTTGGAGGCCCAACACTGTCTACAGGAAAGAAGTGTGAGTAGACATCAATAACCTACAAGAGATTATGATCATAACCTACGACAAGAACCACACGATGCACGCACTGTCACCGTTACACCATGCAGGAGGAATAGACTACTTTAATAACATCACATGAGTAGCACGTAGACTAGTAGCGATACAAAGCTCATCATATGGATCTCAATTATGCAAAGCAATTCATGAGATCATTGTATTGGAGTACAGAGAGAGAGAGATTAACCACATAGCTACCGGTACAGCCCTTAGCCTCGAGGGAGAACTACTCCCTCCTCATCATGGGAGACAGCGATGGCGGTGAAGATGGCGGTGGTGTCGATGGAGAAGCCTTCCGGGGGCACTTCCCCGTCCCGGCGGCGTGCCGGAACGGAGACTTCTGTCCCCCAGATCTTGGCTTCGCGATGGCGGCAGCTCTGGAAGGTTTCTCGTATCGTGGGTTTTCCGTCTCGAGGTTTTAGGTCAAGGAGCTTTAAATAGGCGAAGAGGCGGAGTCGGAAGGGTTCTAGGGGGCCACCACACAGTAGGGGGGCGCCCCCCCTCTGGCCGTGCCGCCATGATGTGTGGGGCCCCTGGGCCTCCCCTCTGGTCCCTCTTCGGTGTTCTGGAAGCTTCGTGGAAATATAAGATGCTGGGCGTTGATTTCGTCCAATTCCGAGAATATTTCCTTACTAGGATTTCTGAAACCAAAAACAACAGAAAACAGGAACTGGCACTTCGGCATCTCGTCAATAGGTTAGTTCCGGAAAATGCATCCAAACGTATAAAGTGTGAACAAAACATGTAGGTATTGTCATAAAACTAGCATGGAACATCAGAAATTATAGATACGTTTGAGACGTATCAAGCATCCCCAAGCTTAGTTCCTACTCGCCCTCGAGTAGGTAAACGATAACAACAAATAATTTCTGAAGTGACATGCTACCAACATAATCTTGATCAACATTATTATAAGGCATATGAGATGAATGGAGTGATCTGAAGCAATAGATTGCTAACAAAGAGATAATGACTAAAAAAATGAATCATATAGCAAAACTTTTCATGAATAGTACTTTCAAGACAAGTATCAACAAGGCTTGCATAAGAGCTAACTCATAAAGCAATAAATTCAAAGTAAAGGCATCGAAGCAACACAAAGGAAGATATAAGTTTCAGCAGTTGCTTTCAACTTTCAACATGCATATCTCATGGATAATTGTCAACATAGAGTAATATGATGAATGCAAATAAGCAAGTATGTAAGAATCAATGCACAGTTGACACAAGTGTTTGCTTCTAAGATGGAAGGAAATGGGTAAATTGACTCAACAATAAAGTAAAAGATAGGCCCTTCGCAGAGGGAAGCAGGGATTAAATCATGTGCTAGAGCTTTTTAAGTTTTGAAATCATATAGAGAGCATAAAAGTAAAATTTTGAGAGGTGTTTGTTGTTGTCAACGAATGGTAATGGGTACTCTAACTACCTTATCAACCAGACTTTCAAGAGCGGCTCCCATGAAGGACGTTATCTCTATCAGCAAGGTAGATCATCCCTCTTCTCTTTTGTTTACACATGTACTTTAGTTTTATTTATTAGATGACACTCCCCCCAACCTTTGATTACACAAGCCATGGCTAACCGAATCCTCGGGTGCCTTCCAACATTCACATACCATGGAGGAGTGTCTATTTGCAAATTTAAGTTGCTTATTGATAGTCAGGGCAAAACATGTGAAGAGAATTATTAATGCAAGTTAATTAATTGGGGCTGGGAACCCCATTGCCAGCTCTTTTTGCAAAATTATTGGATAAGCGGATGAGCCACTAGTCCATTGTGAAAGTCTCGTCGAAGTAAATGACAAGATCGAAAGATAAAACACCACATACTTCCTCATGAGCTATAAAACATTGACACAAATAAGAGATAATAACTTTTGAATTGTTTAAAGGTAGCACATGAAGTATTTACTTGGAATGGCAGGAAATACCACATAGTAGGTAGATATGGTGGACACAAATGGCATAGGTTTTGGCTCAAGGTTTTGGATGCACGAGAAGCATTTCCTCTCAATACAAGGCTTTGGGCTAGCAAGGTTGTTTGAAGCAAACACAAGTATGAACCGGTACAGCAAAACTTACATAAGAACATATTGCAAGCATTATAAGACTCTACACTGTCTTCCTTGTTGCTCAAACACTTTTACCGTAAAATATCTAGACCTTAGAGAGACCAATCATGCAAACCAAATTTCAACAAGCTCTACAGTAGTTCTCCACTACTAGATTTAAACTACATGATGCAAGAGCTTAAACATGATTTATGAGAGCTCAAAACAATTGACAAGTATCAAATTATTAAAGACCATATGAAGCATTTTCTGATTCCAACCAAATAGCAACAAGTGAAGCGATCAACTTTCGCCCTTGAACATTAAAAGCAAAAAATGAAGAACACTAGTGTTCATATGAAAAAGCAGAGCGTGTCTCTCTCCCACACGTGAGCATGAATTTATTCAGAGAATGCAAATAACAAAACGAAAATAAAAGCACACAGACGCTCCAAGTAAAGTACATAAGATGTGACGGAATAAAAATATAGTTTCACTAGAAGTGACCTGATAAGTTGTCGATGAAGAAGGGAATGTCTTGGGCATCCCCAAGCTTAGATGCTTGAGTCTTCTTAAAATATGCAGGGATGAACCACCGGGGCATCCCCAAGCTTAGACCTTTCACTCTTCTTGATCATAGTATATCATCCTCTTCTCTTGACCCTTGAAAACTTCCTCCACACCAAATTTCAAGCAAACTCATTAGAGGGTTAGTGCATAATAAAAATTCACATGTTCAGAGGTGACACAATCATTCTTAACACTTCTGGCCATTGCACAAAGCTTCTGAAAGTTAAGGGAACAAAGAAACTCATTCAACATAGCAAAAGCGGTAATGCGAAATAAAAGGCAGAATCTGTCAAAACAGAACAGTCCGTAAAGACGAATTTTACAGGGGCACTTAACTTGCTCAAACGGAAAAACTCAAAACTAACGAAAGTTGCGTACATATCTGAGGATCACGCATGTAAATTTGCAGATTTTTTCGACTCATCTACAGAGAGTTCTGCGTGAATTCATGACAGACAGCAATTCTGTTTCTGCGCAGCAATCCAAATCTAGCATCAACTTTACCATAGAGACTTTACTTGGCACAAAAACATGATAAGGAGAGGTTGCTACAGTAGTAAACAACTTCCAAGACTCAACAAAACAGTAGCAAAATAAACACATGGGTTATCTCCCAAGAAGTGCTTTCTTTATAGCCATTAAGATGGGCTCAGTAATTTTAATGATACTCTCGCAAGAAATAAGAGTTGAAGCAAAAGAGAGCATCAAGAAGCAAATTCAAAACACATTTAAGCCTAACCCACTTCCTATGAAAAGGAATCTTGTACACAAATAAATTCATGAAGAACAAAGTGGCAAGCATAGAAAAGCAACACAAGTGCAATTTCAAGATTCTCAACATAAAGAGGGGAAATTTAATATTATTAAGATGCATATAACCATGTTTCCCTCTCTCATAATAATTTTCAGTAGCATCAGGAACAAACTCAACAATATAACTATCACATAAAACATTCTTGTCATGAGCCACATGCATAAAATTATTACTCTCCACATAAGCATAATCAATTTTATTAGTTGTAGTGGGAGCAAATTCAACAAAGTAGCTATCATTATCATTCTCATCAAGTGTAGGAGGCATAGTATAATCATAATAAAATTTACTCTCCATAGTAGGCAGCACCAAAAGACCACTATCATTATAATCATCATAAATAGGAGGCAAAGTATCATCAAAGAAAATTTTCTCCTCAATGCTTGGGGGACTAAAAATGTCATGCTCATCAAAACCAGCTTCCCCAAGCTTAGAATTTTCCATATCATTAGCAACAATGGTGTTCAAAGCGTTCATACTAATATCATTGTTACTAACATGCAAATAAGATTCCATAGTTTTCTTAATTTTCGCAGCAAACAATCCATGTCTTAACTCAGGAAATAGATTAAGAAGCTCACTGTTATTTTCCATTATGCCTAACTAGTGAACAAGAAACAAAAAGTCGCAATTGCAGAGTCTAAAGGAGATACCTTCGAGCACTTACAACGGCACCTGAAAATAACTTAGTTACCTGGGACCGGAGTATGAATGCATTTTACCTTACCTCCCCGGCAACGGCGCCAGAAAATAGCTTGATGTCTACGTGTGCTTCTATTCTTGTAGACAGTGTTGGGCCTCCAAGAGCAGAGGTTTGTATAACAGCAGCAAGTTTCCCTTAAGTGAATCACCCAAGGTTTATCGAACTCGGGGAGGTAGAGGTCAAAGATAGTCCTCTCAAGCAACCCTGCAATTAAGATACAAGAAGTCTCTTGTGTCCCCAACACACCTAATACACTTGTCAGATGTATAGGCGCACTAGTTCGGCGAAGAGATAGTAAAACACAGGTGGTATAGATGAATATGAGTGGTAATAACAATCTGAAATAAATATGGCAGCAAGTAAACATGCAGTAGAACAGTAAGTAAGCGGTGTTTGCAGTATTGGAAATAAGGCCTAGGGATCATACTTTCACTAGTGGACACTCTCAATATTGATCACATAATAAATAAATAACTTCTCCTCACTTGTGCTACATACACTCTTTTGTTGGATGACAAACACCATTCATTGTGTAGGGCTACAAGAGCTCCCTCAAGCCGGAGTTAACAAGCGCCACAACATTCAGCATTCATATTTAAGTAACCTTAGAGCATAATAGATCTTTGCAAAATAAACCGAGAAATAACATAGCATACACACTGTCATCATTACACTATGAAAGGGGGAATAGATCACATCAATACTATCATAGTGATAATTAACTCCATAACCTACAAGAGATTATGATCATAACCTACGACAAGAACCACACGATGCACGCACTGTCACCGTTACACCATGCAGGAGGAATAGACTACTTTAATAACATCACATGAGTAGCACATAGACTAGTAGCGATATAAAGCTCATCATATGGATCTCAATTATGCAAAGCAATTCATGAGATCATTGTATTGGAGTACAGAGAGAGAGATTAACCACATAGCTACCGGTACAGCCTTTAGCCTCGAGGGAGAACTACTCCCTCCTCATCATGGGAGACAGCGATGGCGGTGAAGATGGCGGTGGTGTCGATGGAGAAGCCTTCCGGGGGCACTTCCCCGTCCCGGCGGCGTGCCGGAACAGAGACTCATGTCCCCCAGATCTTGGCTTCGCGATGGCGGCGGCTCTGGAAGGTTTCTCGTATCGTGGGTTTTCCGTCTCGAGGTTTTAGGTCAGGGAGCTTTAAATAGGCGAAGAGGAGGAGTCGGAAGGGTTCTGGGGGGCCACCACACAGTAGGGGGCGCCCCCCCCCCCTCTGGCCGTGCCGCCATGATCTGTGGTGCCCCTGGGCCTCCCCTCTGGTCCCTCTTCGGTGTTCTGGAAGCTTCGTGGAAATATAAGATGCTGGGCGTTGATTTCGTCCAATTCCGAGAATATTTCCTTACTAGGATTTCTGAAACCAAAAACAGCAAAAACGAGAACCGGCGGTTCGGCATCTCGTCAATAGGTTAGTTCCGGAAAATGCATCAAAACGATATAAAGTGTGAACAAAACATGTAGTTATTGTCATAAAACTAGCATGGAACATCAGAAACTATAGATACGTTTGAGACGTATCATGCCAGCACCCCCTCGTGCAAGCAGCAGCCTCTAATGAAGGTCGTCTGACTCCTATATATCGTCCTATGAGCAATCGGGGTCAATCTAGTCGCATACGCTTTTGCTATGAATTTAAAAATCACATTGATGAGCGCAATAGGTCTGTAATGTCTAATCTCGTCCGCCCCTCTAATCTTCGGAATTAAGGAGATGATACCGTAGTTAAGGCGCGCAATGTCTACTCTCCCTAGAGCAAACTCGTTCAAGATGTTGAGGATGGCTCCTTTAAGGCTCTCCCAGAACCTCTTAAAGAACACCACCGGTAACCCGTCCGGACCCGGAGCCGAGTCCGGTTTCATCTCAGCAAGCACCGCATCCAGCTCCTCAGGCGTGAAAGTAAGCAGCAGATCCTCATTCTCCCCTTGAGAGACCTGTTCCTCCGCCGGCCACAGGTTCGGGCCTAAGGAGAAAACTTTCTCCTCCCCCACCGACCCCATGAGCCCCTGGTAGAATCCGTAGATGTGGTCAACCAGGTCCTGTTGTACGGAAATTTTCCCGTTTTCCATAATCAGGTGGGGAATCATGCATTTCCGGCGTCTGCCATTCGCGAATGCATGAAAATAGGCCGTGCACGCGTCTCCCTTTAGCGTCCACTGAACGCGACTCCTCTGTTTCGAGTACTCCTCCTCAAGACTATCGGACGCAATGATTTGATCTTCCAAGCTGTATCGTAGAGCCCATCCCTCCTCATCCAGCCCGTCAGCGTCCGCCTTCGCATCCAATTCCTGGATCCGTTTGACCAGGTCCTCGCGGAATACTCGACGCTCTCTCCCTAGATTGGCACCCCATCCCTTGAGGAATTGCCTAAGCCCTCGAGTAATATGCTGCCAAAGGTCAATACTTGACCTCTGAGTCCCAGCCGCCGACACGGCAGAACCAATCTTACCACGTACCAGCTCCCCAAAGCCCGGTACCCCGAACCACCACGTCTGAAAGAAGAACCGTGGGGAACGCACAAGACCCTTGTGCCCATTGTCCAAGATCAAAGGGCAGTGGTCAGAACCAATCCTCGTGACCGCCGGAAGAGAAGCAAGGGGGAAGATCACCTCCCAGGAAGGCGAGACAAACACTCTGTCCAGCACCGACCGGATCGGAGAGGCCTGGTTGTTAGTCCACATAAAACGGGCCCCCGCCCGACAAATTTCCCTCAGGGATAGGCTAGCTAGAACGTCATTAAACCGGCGCACCCGTGGCCAATTGACCGCCCCATTGCTCTTATCCTCCGCCCTACGGACTAGGTTGAAGTCCCCTGCTACCACAATTGGTAACAGACAGTTGGCAACCTCCGTCTCGAGTTCGCCTAGGAACTCAGACGTCCGCGAGTGATCTGTCGGGCCGTACACTAGCATGAAGCGCCACTTAAGGTTGTTGTTTCGCTGTAGAATGTCAGTGCTGATAAAGAAGGAGCCCTTCCTCCAGAATCCAACTTCAAAGAATTCGTCCCTGAATCCAAGAAGGAGCCCCCCCGAGTGCCCCGTAGCCGGCACCCAGTTCCAGTTGAATTGACCCCGTGTTCAAGCCAACGTAGTTCTTGTGCCGAAAAATCATGTTTGATAGTCTCCTGTAGACCAATTATGTCCACCTGGTCCGTCTTGCAAATGTCCTTCAGCTGGGTCCGCCTCCCCGGTGCCCCCCAGCCTCGGATGTTTTGGATAAGGAACCTCATGATGTTCCCCGACGCTTACTCGTGCCCTTCCTGACCGTGAGCGAGGACTTCTTCCTCCTACGCTTGGGAGCCTGAGTGGTACCGCCCTTCGCCCCCCCAAATCCTGCTCCCCCGCCGTCATCGAGTGCGTCCCCCGCACCCGGTCACCCACCTCCTCATCAGGGGCCTCAGACCCCGCTTCTCTCTCCCCGAGAGGTAGCCCCATCCCCGGGTCAGGGTCCGAAACATCGAGGGCACCCTGCCGCTCTTGCACATTGGCCGGGAGGTTATCTTCCGCCCTCTTGCGGGCCTCCGCCTCCAACCGCAGCCGTCGTGCCGTGGCCGCTAGAGCCGCCTAGACTCTTTCTTTGGCCCGCACAATGGAAAGCGCCTCCCCCGGGCTTCCCACACTAGGCGACAACACGATACAACTGTCCTTGCAAACGGAAGAGAGGTGAGAATCGGGAAGGATGTCCAAGATGGCAAAATCCGTAACTTTGTCGACGTCCTTGTTGTTGATGACCGTCTCCAGGTTCTTGTCCGCCACGAGCTGCTGCGCCTTCTCCATCATCGTCGAGGCCACCGCCCCCTTCCCGTGCCTTGAACTCTTGCGGACAGCCGCGGCCGGCTTGGTCGCCGTCCTCCTCGCGTAGGGGATAGCCGCCGACCGTGGGCCACGCGCCATCGGAGTCGCCGCCCGCGCCTCCCGCAGCAGGTCCTTGACCACCTCCTGCCCCACGCCGCCACCATCGACGACCTCTGTCACGTCCAGCATCACCACCTCCTCCTCCGTGCTACCAGGGCACACCTCCCGCCTCGCCACCTTCGCCGGTGGACCCAACGGCTCCGGGCTGTCCACGGACCATGATGAGAGGGGGTCCGTCACCGTGGAGATCGAAGAGCCCTCCAAGCCCACCCGGCCGGTCTCCACCCCCACCAGCTCCACCTGCGACACCTCCGGTCCACAAGTCGTTAGAGCAGGGAAGGAGAACTGGGTCGCTGCGCCCTTCAGATTTGACCCGTATTGGTCCAACGTCAAACCAGCCGTCACCGTCCCCTTCCCAAGCGGGGGTGCGGACTGTGATCCCTGAACCGTCTCAGCCGCCCCCTTGTGGCTCTTGCCGGTGGCAGCCGCCATTGTTGCCTTTCCCTTCTCCGACTCCCCCTCCTTCGCCTTCTCGCCGTCTTTGTTCTTCCTGCGTCGATGCCTGTTCCACTCACTGTCTGTGGAGAAGCCGTCGAACTCATCATCGTCCTCATCCTGGCGTGCCGGCGGCTTGGGCGGTCCCCCTGAACCGCCAGCTCCCCCACGCGGTGGAGTCTCAGCCTGAACCCCCACCGTGAACCCTTCCCCATTCACGAACACCTGGATCGATCCCTTGATCCTCTCCGGGAACCGACAGTGGAAACGCATGCGAATCGGTTATGTGTCCTTTTTCTTAAGCGACAACTCATCAACCTCAAAGGGCCTCCCCACCATCACAAACGCTGCCATGATCCTCTCCTTCGTCATCAGATCCTCCGGGACCCCGGTCAGACGAACCCAAGTCGACAGGAGCAGCACACTCGGAATTGGAGCCAGAAAGGCCTCACGGATAGCGGTATCCGTCTTGCTCAACGGGAGGTAGAGCTTGCCACTACCCGTGCTCAGCCTAAGCGTCTCACGGGAGGGGAAGACCACGGAGAACTCCACCTCCGAGAGCTTGCGCACTTGCCAATCCCAAAGCTCATCCGCGAGGTGCTTGAGCTCATCGGATAGCATCTCCTCCGACAACGGCTTCCCCTTGAAGCTAATGATCACCGCAAACACCTCCCCCGGTGCCTGGCTACCTGATGCGCGTAGATGTACACGTCCGTTGGGAACCCCAAGAGGAAGGTGTGATGCACACAGCAGCAATTTTTCCCTCAGTAAGAAACCAAGGTTATCGAACCAGTAGGAGCCAAGAAGCACGTGAAGGTTGTTGGTGGAGGAATGTAGTGCGGCGCAACACCAGTGAAACCGGCGCCAACGTGGAACCTGCACAACACAATTAAAGTACTTTGCCCCAACGTAACGATGAGGTTGTCAATCTCACCGGCTTGCTGAAAACAAAGGATTAAGCGTATCGAGTGGAAGATGGTGTTTATTTGCAAAGAACAAGTAAAAACAGTAGAATGTATTCAGATGTAAAAGAATGGACCGGGGTCCACAGTTCACTAGAGGTGTCTCTCCAATAAGATAACTAACATGCTGGGTGAACAAATTACAAGGCGGGCAATTGACAAATAAAGATTCAATACATATCAATGATGATTACTATGTGATTTAATCGGGGCATTACGACAAAGTACATAGACCGCTATCCGAAGCATGCATCTATGCCTAAATAATCCACCTTCGAGGTTATCATCCGAACCCCTTCCGAGTATTAAGTTGTAAACAACGGATAATTGCATTAAGTATGGCGCGTAATGTAATCAACACAAATATCCTTAGACAAAGCATTGATGTTTTATCCCTAGTAGCAACAACGACATCCACAACCTTAGAACCTACTCGTCACGATCCCAGATTCAATGGAGGCATGAACCCACTATCGAGCATAATTACTCCCTCTTGGAGTTACAAGTATCAACTTGGCCGAGCCTCTACTAGCAACGGAGAGCATGCAAGAACATAAACAACACATATATGATAGATTGATAATCAACTTAACATAATATTCTATATTCATCGGATCCCGCCAAACACAACATGTAGCATTACAAATAGATGATCTTGATCATGTTAGGCAGCTCACAAGATCTAAACAATGATAGCACAAGCGGAGA
The DNA here is from genome assembly GCF_022539505.1 of Lolium rigidum. Classification (NCBI taxonomy): domain Eukaryota; kingdom Viridiplantae; phylum Streptophyta; class Magnoliopsida; order Poales; family Poaceae; genus Lolium; species Lolium rigidum. The sequence goes on along the minus strand of NC_061513.1, from coordinate 330,486,995 downwards.
AGACAACCATCTAGCTATTGCTATGGACCCATAGTCCAAGGATGAACAACTCACGCATCAATCTGGAGGCGGGCATGATGATGTAGAGCCCATCCGGTGATGATTCACCTCTCCGGCAGGGTGCCGGAGGCGATCTCCTGAATCCCACGAGATGGGATTCGCGACGGCGGCGTCTCTGGAAGGTTTTCCGTATCGTGGCTCTCGGTACAGGGGGTTTCGCGACGAAGGCTATTTGTAGGCGGAAGGGTAGGTCAGGGGGCGTCACGAGGGGCCCACACAACAGGCCGGCGCGGCCAGGGCTTGGGCCGCGCCGCCCTGGTGTGTCGCCACCTCGTGGCCCCACTTCGTCTCCCTTTCGGTCTTCTGGAAGCTTCGTGTAAAAATAGGCCCCTGGGCGTTGATTTCGTCCAATTCCGAGAATATTTCCTTACTAGGATTTCTGAAACCAAAAACAGCAGAAAACATCAACTGGCACTTCGACATCTTGTTAATAGGTTAGTGCTGGAAAATGTATAATAATGCTGTAAAGTATGTATAAAACATTCAAGTATTGTAATAAAAGTAGCATGGAACATAAGAAATTATAGATACATTTGAGACGTATCACTACCCCTCAGCGGCTCCACATCGATGTTGTAGAACCCTCCCCCAAAAATCGCGTGTCCCATGGACTGAAGCCTCAGCGTCTTCCCTCTCGACGGACAGTTCGCCGAAGTGTGACCCTCGGCGCTACAGATCACACACAGAGGTTCGAAGGTGCACTCCGATCGGAAATGCCCCTCGCGGCCACACTTGAAGCATTCCCCATCAACCAGCGTCCCTCCCTTGGAAGCGCTGGCCTTGTTCTTCCCCTTCACCACGGGCTGTTGCGCACCCCCGGCTGCGCCCTGCGCCTTCTTGAAAGGCCTCGCCTTGTTGTTGTTGTATTGGCGAGGCTCCCCTGCGCCACCGCGGTCACCCTGACCCGCAGTCGCCACACGGTCTCCCGGCCCCCTGCCTCGCTGCGCCTCTTGTTGGCGCTGCCACTGCTCCTCTTCACGACGATGTGCCGCCTTCCTGCGTTGTTGCTCTTCCCACCACGGCGGCGGCGAGCCCCAGTCATCCCTGCCGCACCCCTGGTACCAGAAATCAGCACCCTGGTAGCCGTATTCCACGCCCTGGCGGCCGTTCCCCTCTGGCCTACCGCCACCGTCTTGCCTCCCGCCGTCGCCGCGACCCACGCCGGAGCCGCGACCCTCGCCGAAGTCGCCACCATCCGTCCTCCACTGGCTCGCCTCCCCCTCCAGCCGCCTCTTCCGCCCCTCCTCGTACCCCCTGTCCATCACCGCCGCCGCGAAGGAACGCGAGAGAGGTGGTGGAGGCGCGATTTTCCAGACCAGACGGTGTGGCGGCGCGGTTTGGTCGTTGAGCCTCTGTCTCACCTCACTTGCACGGGCTGGAAACCCTAGGGAAGGAATAGAGCAATCCTTTGGCAGCCAAAGCCACCTAAAGAGACTCGTCTCCCGTTGGCTGGGCCTCGCCACGCACTGCGGGTCCGCCGCCACCACCAACTGGGCCGAAAACGGCCCAACGGCCTGGGAAATCACCAGCCAAGAGCCCTCCTCAGCCTCCATCCCAAGGCCCACCGGTGTGCTGCACAGGCCAGCCCCAGCTGGGCCAGGCGGCCCAAGGAACGCCCCCCCCGAGGAGCAGGCCGCCGGCCCCCAAGCCACGCGCAGCAACTCCGTCTTCCTCGTTCAACCCCAACCTTGGCGGCGCCGACACCGGGGATCCCTGCAACTCCGGCGACGTCGCCCCCGCCCGCACCGCAGCCGACTTATCCCCCGCCGGCGCCGAAACTGGGGAACTAGCAGCTCCCTCCAGTGCCCCTACACGTCGAGACCTCCGCCCACCCAGATCTCCCAGGCGCCGGAAACGGGGCACCGCCCGCGGCCGGACCCAGGAGCCCCTACCTCCGGGAGCGAACGTCGTCCGCCTCCCGGTCTTCAGCGCCCCGCCCAGCTCCTCCGCACGCTGGACAAAGCCGTCCAGCCTCAGCTCCGACGGCCTGTTGCTAGGCGAGCTCAACGCCCCCGCATCTGAAGACTCCGCCTCCTCTGAATCGGATCCCGGCGAGGCCGCCCCGTCCACCTCCTCCAGTACCCAGAACCGACCCCGGAAGCTCCCCGCTCCCGTGGTTGAGGGAGACCGCGGCGCCCCCATCCCGGCGCCCCGACTCTCCCCGCCGCCACCGCCCGTGCGGCCGGAAATTCAAAATCGCCTTCGAATCGCCCAAAACGCCAGAGCTCTCTGTACGGACAACTTGTTATCAGATCCTGACAGGGGACGTAGGCCTACATGCGGGATTAACGCGCAACATAAATCGTAGGAAGCAAAACACATATTGGGCCGATAGATGGAAACGAAATGAACGGCATTAGATGGGTCCGATGATTCGATTCCCATCAGACTATGATAGGAAGTGTTTACGAAAACAAAAGGCGAGCGTTGGCCATCGGTCGACGCTGGGTGTGAAAATCGGTTGTAGTCCGCGCCGTCCGATCGTGATCTAACGATCAGCATAAGCCACGACGTAGTTTTGCATTTTGGTCCTCCTTTTTTGAGAAATCAACCTGCGGTCCTACTTCTTCAGCTAATACGGAAGGGGTGTACCTTTTAGGCCATGGCTTTCCCGATATTTACAACAAATATGCCACCGTGCTGATTTATCTCTGGGGCAAAGGGTGTTACAACAAAAATAGTCACCTCGTATACAAAAAATATATACTTTTACAACAAAAAGTCGCAACATTTTTGAAAAATAAATTTCACAATAAAGTGGTTAAACCAACAAATTGTTTTGTTGGAGATCAATTTGCAACAAAAGTAGCCGATATTATTAACAAAAACCGGAGACTATTACAACAAAAATCCATATGTTTGGATAAAAATAGAAGAAAACATTAATTTGTTACATATTGAATTACAACAAAAGTCACCAACCTTTTTTACAAAAAGTCACAAACGATTACAATAAAAAAATCAACATGTTTGCAAAATGATGCAAAGTGGTCAAGCAACATTTAATTTGCTACAGATTGAATTACAACAAAAGCCGCAAACTATATTTACAAAGGGTGTCAAACGATTACAACAAAAGTCTATATGTTTGCAAACACTGCAAAAGTGGTGAAGCAACAATTAATTTGCTACATATTGAATTACAACAAAATTCACCAACTATTTGTACAAAAGTCAGAAACAAATTAAAAACAAAAAATATATATGCAAAACATTGCAAAGTGGTCAAGCAAAATTTAATTTGGTACATATTGAATTACAACAAAAAAACATCAACTATGTTTACAAAATATCACACACGGATACAACAAAAATCGGGTGTATAAAAAAAGAAACAGCACCAGCAATTGGTTCCTATGTGTCTTAAGTGCTGGGCCAAAACATGTGGACGAACAAGTAATGGACCGTGGGCCAGATTCCAGCCGAACCAGCAAGTCGTGGCCCAGCAGCAAGCGCGGACCGAGCGGCCCGCGCGCGGGAGGTCGCGCGACCCGTGAGGCCACGACCGATCTTTTAACAACAATCGGGCAACCGAAAGCAAGTGTTTTCCAAAACAAAAACAGAAAAAACTTCACCGTGCTAGCGGTTTTGTTACTCAAGCCGAAACACAATGCGGAAGGGAGAGCCTCTCCTAAATTGCTCCACTCGTCTCCCAATTCAGACGAAACCCTAGCGGCCGAATTCGCGATCCCCTCCCGTCTCCGTCACAAGGACTCCACCCCTGTGATCGTCGATCAGATACCGATGCCGCAGAAGAGGCGCCGCCGCCGCCGGATGCCTCATCAAGAAGGACTCTCCCGCCGGCGCCTTGATGAAGAGGGCGCATCGTTGTCTGAATCCCTTGTCGATTCGGATAGCAGTAGCCTTGATGAAGATGGCGCATCCGACGATCTTGTTATGTCCTCAACAGAGCCAAGGTACCATCAAATCATCGCCTCGCGCTTCGCCCAACTGCAGTTACCAGACTGCGCCGACCTAGACGGTTGTTCAAACCTCCCTTCCAGTGAAATCCTCGAAGCCCTCACTCCTAAATCTTTCCACGATGATGATTTGCGAGCTGCTCTGCTGGAATACCAGTGCCACAACTTATTGAGCGAGATCCGCGGACCAGATTTCATGGGACTAGACACGGAGGATTCTGGAGAATCTGAACCGGACGATCTTGTCCGGGACGAGAAATACACGAGAGCCCGTGAAGTGCTAGTAGCTCGCATGCCTGACATTGATACTTATACTCGACTGGACCAAGAGCAGACCCACAAGCTCTATTTCAAGCATGCACTCTATCGCATCAGAGCTGCCCTGGTTAGTCGTCTCTCTCCCATATCAATGCTCCTATCTGTCTACTATAATCTATCATATAGTATACGTACATAAATTACCATGCCCTTTTATGTACATACTCCATCTGTGTAGTTGTTGAAAGGAAAGCCTGTTGACGAACTGGATGACGCTGCGTTGGAACGCAAGTACCCTGCGGAGCTTATCGTGGAGAAACACTGCTTTTGTCACTATGTAACAGATGGCTATTTTGGTTGGGACTTCGACTCCGACTACCTCGGTCACAAAAAGTACTTGACTGACTACCAGCGGCTAGTCCTTTTAAATGGTGATGTAAGTATATATATGTGCATTCACTATTTTTATTTCAGCAATGCATGTGCGTTTAATTTCTATTGGTAACTAGTTTCTTCTGTTTTTTCCTTTGACCACCCATTCAAGATTGCAGAGTCTAGTTAAGCAAGGCCTTAATTTATTGATGGGCTGGAATCTGGAACACTACTTTGTGTATCAGCCAAAGAAGCAAGATGCATGTCCACCAAAAGAGAATAATTAAGCAAAGACGTTTGCATCATTATGCAGTATTATGGTGTAGGTCATAAGAAAAGGGGGTTCACATCTCACGTAACATTTAAAATAAATATTAATTGGGTGACCCGTGAGTAGCCCATGGGCACATTCTTCCTACTCATGACTAATGGGGTCGCCCATGGGTTACCACCTGTGAGTGAAAAAGAAACCCATACCCTGCCCATTTGGGTCTTGTTCCCATAGGTGGCCGAACCCGTGGGTCAAACTGCCGGGCTGAATGGGTGGTAGCAAGAATTTGTCTGTCAAAGCTTGTACGGTTAAGGAAATAGTAATGTAACTTCTCCTTGTAGCATGACTGGATAGTCTCCCAGTTTAAGGGGCATGGAGTTCTTGGAGAAAGTTGACACTCAAACCAAGAAATTGCAGCACTTGGGGAGTAAGCACACATAAGAATATGGATGCTTCCAATAAATTGATGTAGAATATGATAATGTGTGCAATCTGCAATAGATAGAAAGGCAGACCTTTTTTTTCTCGAGGCAGGCAAGAGCATGGTCTTCTAACTAAAATAAACAGAGATTAATTACAATCCTTCCTTGGAAGGAATAAGTCCTGAACTTCAATTGGGACATGCTATAGGTTGCTCCAGAATACAATTGCTATCCGTTTTTGTACTATTTTATTTTATTTTTTTCGTTTGAATGGGTGGTATCAAATATGTGTTCCATATGCCTTTCATAGCTTGTACAGTTAAGGAAATAGTAATCTAACTTCTTCTAGTAGCATGAATTTAAGTTAACAACCTCTCAGTTTAAGGGGCATGAGTTTCTTGGAGAGACTCAACCACTAAAACTAAGAAAATTGCAGCATTTCAACATTAAGCACACATATTAGAATGTGTCCTTGCAATAAATTTTGCTAAAATATAATACTATGTGTAATCTACAATAAATAGAAAAAAAGCAGACCTTTTTTCCAGGCAGGCTAGACCATCGTATTTCAAATAAGAAAGAAACAGATTTAATTTACAATTGTTCTTTGCAAGGAGCAAGTCTCGAAACCCCAATGGGCTGCATGCTTCTCCCAGAATATAATTAGTATCCTTTTTTTTGTATGTATAAACACATTGCCTTTTTCCGAGCCCCCCCCCCCCCACCATTATTTTAATTTCCTTGAATGGTATAAGTACTCCAATCAATAATCTCAAGAACGCCATGTTCGATTGTGACCAATGCTTGTTGTACTCAGAACAGCTCTACTTATGTCGCTTTCATCTGTTTTGGTGCAGGGTGGCGATGAGTATACAAGTTGGAAAAAATACCGAGCATTTTATAGCACCCCTGAAGCTGATAGAGATTATCTCCAGTACTGGGAAATGATTGTGAAGAAAATTAAAGTATGCCCAGTGCAACGATTAGCTAGTTCAAGTTTAAGAAACCTTTTTCAGTATTTTTGTTTCTTTGGACTAACGATGTTTGCTCTTGACAGTGGGTTAAAAAGTATGTGCTGCCAAATGAGTCTTCTTATGAGGTAACCATGTGCGACCTCTCATAACCATGGAATCGTAAGGAATCTGTATATACACACTGTACCAGCACAATAAATTTTCTGTTCTACTATTAGTGGGATAAAATTCATTCGAAAGCTGGTATCCAAGCAGTTAGAATCGCGGCTGAGTTTCCCCATATGACTATGGAACTAGCAGCTGTTGGTTTCAACGTAAGATTCATTTGCCCCTTGCTCATTTTGATGGTCATCCCAAGTTATGGTTGTATTTAACAATTGCATTCTTTCGACTCAATTCAGGAGTATATATGGAATACACGCACATATGTTACGTTTATGAAAGATCTTGATGGTATTTTTTATGAGATTTGGAGGCGTCTTCATGTGGGTAATCAGGTCAGCTGTTGTACTATCATTTTCAGAATTCAATTTTGTTATTATACTGAATGTGTTTGGTCTTTCTCTCTACTTATGCTTGGTAATGTTGTTTCATTCTTACTTGGACAATGTTTAACAGGGTTTCAGAGATGCTCTCAAGCAAGTTTATGGTGAGAGGTTGTTTCCAGTACAGAACCGCAATATGGAGTATGAGCTGAAGTTTGGCGATTCCAAATTGGATCTACTAGTATGTTTTTCTTCCACAGACGTTGTATATGTGATTTCATTTTTTTTTTGGTTATAATCATTATACTTTTTAAAATGATCTGCTCTTCTTTCATTGTAGTTTCAGATGTGCACGGAAGGCCTTACTAAGGATGTAAGTGCAGTCTGGTGTGGTCTAGCATCCACTGGTATGTATTATATTATCGTGTGTGATATCTTTCTTTTGTGTCTCCAGGTTCCAAAATCTAGAGCCCAGGAGTTGATTGCACAGGAAATTCGTTGGAGGGTATGTTCAGTGGCAAAACAACATTGTACCCACTTGCAGTTTTGTATGTGTAGCTTAATTATTATTCCCATTTTTCCATTTTCAGTGTGGGTTTGCAGGAACGTATGAGCAGTATGCCAGGAAGAAGCTGAAGATCGCAGAATTGTTAGGATTGATTCCCTCGGATAAGATGGTGTAACTACGTAGTTTGTGTGTTGCTGGGTGGTTCACTTTTGATCTGTTCGCACCTCTTCCGGAAAGATTTTAGGCTCCTAGGAATATCTAGAGTATTTCCACCAGCGACTCTAATAGTGACCCCAATAGCTCTACAAGATCCGGCGTTGATTTTGGGCCACACCGGCGCTTCCCAAAACTAATCGGCTGATTTTGGAGCCCAATAGAAACACTGGCGAGTACCTTCAAAAAGGAAGGCTTCGGTGAAGGAGAGAAGTCAGAGATCATGTTAGAGGAGGATTTGTAGGAGCACCGGAACCATGCGCCTCACCGCATCAGACCGAAAGCGATGTCGCATGGCCGACAAGGCCAACGCTGCGGAGGCGGGATATGCGTCAGCCTAGGAGGCACTCAATCCAAAGGTCTGCCTCAGCCTAGTCATGTGTGGGATGGCTCTCATCTTACATTGACTTTTAGAAGGAACTTTGACCAATCTTTGATGAACTGGAGGGTTTAGCCTCAAGTATATATCTTAGTGAGTATTGTGACGCGGCAATACACTGAAAACAAGGTTTACTCTACTACAACCTGTATAAAAATCATTAATTTCAGTGGTGTAGTTTTTGTTTTCATTCCTTCTAGTTGGAAACTTCACATCCCACCAATGATTCAAATTTTCCTTTGGCTCCTTGCACAAAATAGACCGATGACCACATATATAACCTAAAGAAAAGGAATTTGAATAAAACCTAAAGATTGCACCTTTTGCTCTAAGGTAGAAATAGTGCACCATCTGTTTTTTGGCTGCATTATAGCTAGACATGTTTGGCCAAGTTTTTTTTTTCAAAATGGAGGTAAAAGTTTTGCCTCATCTTATTAATTAAAGAGAAGTTTTAGAGAACTTTGGGTGGCCTAGGACACTATAAGACAACACAAGCCTACTTTTGCCCCCATGGAACCTAATTATACCCTTCCGCCTAATTTTATCTAGAATTATGGAAGGTAAGGTTGAGATGTGGCGAAAAACCCTAGCCTTGTTTCAAATTTCCGTTAGGCCAACTATTTCCTCTTTCTTTAAACTCCCTATTGGAGATTAGTATAAATTTGTTGCTAGTTATTAGATTTCTAACAAGAAACATTATATGCTTTCTGTGGGCTATCTAGAAAGTTAGAAATGACGAGATTTTTAATGCTTGACCTTGGATGGAGAAGCATGGTTAGAGAATGATTTTTTATTCGATCAATAGTTGGAGACTTATCTTCAAGGAGTGTATGCTGGAGATGGCGAAAAGCTTCTGCCGATACACCTCGGAGATCCTTCGAGCCCAAGCATCCCTGGAATGTGGCCGAAGAAATGACCTACATCTTGGGTGGATGATGTGCTTAGTCCCCCTGTGCTGAAGAAGGTCGTTGGGCTAGGTACATGGGAAACTCCGGTCCTAAGGACCCGATTGGTTGCTCGCATCAGTTTTTCCCCTTTCGTTCTGTCACGTGCAACTTGGCCTGGTAGGTACCGTATGAGTAGAAAAACGCGGCTTGGACCAGCATTGGAACTACATTTGGATGCTAGCAATTTACTTGGGCTCGGGTTGAGAAACGATAGGTAGTCGATTGGTACGCAGTTTTAAGCTTGGAAGAAACTTAACACCGTGTTTAGTTATGTGCAGAACGAGGAATGTGATAACCTCTTCCCCAAATGGTGAGGCTACCACCCCTTTTGAGCATCAATATAAGTTCATGAAAAAGTAAACACTTGACAAGGAACGATCAAACAGGAGTACGTACAAACCGATCAAACTTGTTCGGTAGCACATAGCATCGACCAGACATTATTCAACACAGAATTAAACATACTAACAGAAATAAAGCAGGCACACTGTTCACTCGTCGATCATGGCAAGATCTAGACCATGCTGCGGGAGCACCTCTAGACCACCTCCGTTATGGTATAGACGAAGATGGTGACCTTGAAGATGCCGCCCCTGAGCATCTTGAAGGTCTTGAAATATCCGATCTTGACTTGATGAGCAATTGGAAATCCATGCCACCCTTGATCAAGGCAGACACTGCCGTTGGTGTCCTTCAGATTAACCATCCAGGAGCAGCCGGTGTTCTTCTTGAGGATGACCGTCCTAGGGACGGTGTCAAGGTACAGACATAAGCTCGTTGGGATTGGGAGCATTTCCAACCCCAGAGACAACACCAGTTTGCAAAGTGGGTTGGTCTGATGTTGTCATGGAAATTTCCAACCTTGATAGGCCTCCCCTAGGCCTCTTGTTAGCCTGCCTTCTGCAGCTTCGTTGGAACAACCCTCGCCAAAGAGCCTGCCCGGTCCACCCATCACCATCTTCGAGCACTGCAAAAACAAGAAGCAATTTGAATGAGCACAAATGGAAGTGTGTGGTGATAAAATGAGTAAGGACGCAGGTTGAGCCTCATATGACAGTATGATTGAGAGCCTCATACAAGTGTGTGGTCACATTTCAATAATCGGCAAAAACGGGATATAGAAGGCCTCATATCATTGAACACACAGGCAAAGGGATTCTCCGCAAACTAAGTCTACTGTATAAGCAATCTTGTTCCACATAGGACTAGGTTTATGGAAAACCCCTTGCCTTGCATTGTGCAACATAAAAGATCATTGGCCATAGAAGAAGCATGATGGAAGCAAAGATATAAGGTCTCAAATCATTGAACACCATAATTGATGCTATTCAACCAAGTACAAGGCACAAGGAGGAGTTTTTGTGCTTTGTGCAAGGTTGGATAACATCAATTGTGGTGTCATTTGGTTGACACATCGTATCATTGACCAAAAACAAGGTAGGCCTCATACTTACGATGCATCCATTAGCTAAGAAATGCCCTGCGACCAAGGAGCACGCAAGACATATGTGTTTTGCAAGCCCCAAGTGACAATAGATTAACTTGTCAATGCCTACAGATTGTAGACTTAGGGTTTCGTAGGAAGTAGAGGGCAAGTAGATCTCGAAGGTTCAGCCAAAAAGGTGCTCGACTAAGAAAACTAGGGTTATGTTGACAATAGATTCGATGATTCTTCACCCCTCGACTCCCCTTTATATAGGAGGGAGAGCCGGGGGGATCTCTTGCCGTACAAGTTATATACTCCGGGAGACTATCCGAGTCTTTCTAGTACAATTACATGACTCATAATTCCTAATATAACTCTATATTCCATATTGACGTTCGCTGGGCTTCTGGGCCTTGAAAGCTTCGAGTCGTGGGCCTCCAAATATCCTCGGGTACCTTATTCGGCAGGCTCATTCAGGATGCCTATGTCAGTAGCCCCCGAGATTTTGTTTGAATCGTAGAATCGACCAAAATCTCCAACGTAGAATTGAATCATATCTTTATATACCGACGAGCAGAATATTTTTGTTTAACGTCTATTTTGTACAGGGATACTGGTAGATGGGGTTGGTTCGTCTGACGGACCAGGTACCAGTTAACTTCTCTTGCGGCAAACCCGTATAAACCTACTTCGAGCTCAAGTCCTTGGACTTGAACTCGGGATACTGACGTAATTCGACATGCGCCGCTTAAGAACTTGTCATAAATCGAATCCCAGATATGTTTTATCAAGTACCTAATGCGTCCGCTATGATTTTTCTTCGTATCTATTGATACGGATAAAGTAGTAGAGCGCATTTGGGTGTGATACCACGCCGCACAGGATGGATCCTAGGGACTTACCTTCGTAAAATATTACGGCATGCAGAGTTTTTATCGCGGCAGACGTGCTCTGAGAATATATTGTCGAGTGCCTTTGTTGGCTGCTCGAATTGCTGATTTCTTCGAGTTGTTCAATGACAATATCTTGATCTCCAGATGGGAGTACATGATGAGTTATGTGTAACTCGAAGATGTACGATGTTAATTCCTCATCTGCACTTCTAAATTTGTCTTGTCATTCTCTTGTTTTTTCTTCCTCATATTTCATCGGGTGCGCGACCAGCGCTCCCGATGGGAGTAGCCCCCGAGGCTACAGCCGAGTGTTTGCACTTGGTTGTAGGCTCAACTTTTGCTATTTTGACCAACTCTATATTTTTGTCTTTCGCCTTATCCTCTTATTAGAAGTATAGACAGTACTTCTGATAAGAGTAGCCTCCGAGCATATGAACAGATGCTTGCATTTGATCATAGGCTCCCGAAGTTTCTCTTTTTTAGAACTAGAAGTTTTGTTGTCGCTATATTTTGTTAAGCCAATGAAGCTTTCTTGAATGACGTCGCTACTGACGATAGCCACGACGCCCACCTTGGAAAGCCACGACTCTTGTCACCTCACTAGGTCGTGGGTCCAAAACTCTGCGCCGTCGACACGTCGCTCAAGTGGGGGACACACGTCCTCCGTAATTTCTGGCACGCGCGAAGTAACTTCCGTTCAGTAAATTGAGAGTGGTAAGACCCTTTTACCCTTTGGACACACGTAGGGTTTGGAACACTCCCCCTTTCCATCCAACGGCTGGCGGATCATCTTCTCTCTATAAATTCACCGCATACTCCTCATTCATCCTCTTCGCTCCGCCCCGCATCTACTCTTTCTCTCTCTCTCCGCCATTGCCGTCTCTTCGAGCTCCTCACGCACTTGCTCTCTTTCCTCCTACTTCTCCACCAAACTGCTCCCCATGGCTCCACGCACGAAGCAATGCAAGAAGAAGGCTCCGGGCACCGATGAGCTCGTGAAGAAGATAAAAAAATTCGGGCTGGGAGCAGTCTAAGATCTCCACCAAAGATCAGAAGCTCCTGAAGAAGATGGGCATGCTGAAGAAGAAGGAGGCCCTGAAGACGCCCGGAGACGAAAGCTCTCCTCATCCTCCTATTGGATTCCGGGTAACCATCGCCGACTTCCTTGTTCGCGGCCTTGCCGTTCCTGTCCACGAGTTTCTTCGTGGCCTTTTGTTCATCTATGAGATCCAGCTGCACCAGCTGACCCCAAATTCTCTTCTCCACATTTCTATTTTTATCACTCTTTGCGAGTGTTTCCTCAGCATCCATCCTCATTGGGGCATGTGGAAACGCATCTTCTATCTCCGGCGCAACAAATCTAGGAACATCATCTACAATGTAGGTGGCGTTTGTATCTGCGTCCGTCCCGATGTCGATTATTTCGACGTGAAGTTCCCCGACTCTGTCCAAGGTTGGCGCAAGAAATGGATGTATATCCAGGACGAGTTCGCCCTCTCCTAGGAGTATGGTATCGCGCCCTTTGATCTTGCCTAAGAAATCCAAAGGCACAGATCTTGGGACACAGAGGCTACTGCCGAAGAAAAAGCAGACACTGAAGCCCTGATGACCCGCATCCATCAACTTCAAAACATAGATGGGGAAGAACTCTCGGGTGTGCAAATAATCTTCCCCAGAGGAACAAGATGCATTCGACCCCTTCGCCGATGCTGGCGCTGTTAGCTCGTAAGTTGCTCTTTTTGTCTTTGTCTATTTCTTTTTCCTTCGGTATTCCCATATTTTACTTTGCTGCTATATTGATAGATCTGACGAAGGAGCAGGGGAGGAGGAACCCGCAGCTCATGGGACAGCTCCTACGACCACCTCCAACACCCCTGGTTCTTTCTAAAGAACACCGTACTGCTGCGTAAACCTCGCCTCCCCCGCAGCATAACCCAGAAGCGCCAACTCCCATGCCCAGCCCCCGAGTGCCTCTAGCGAAGAAAGCTAGAACCGGGGCTGGTAACACACGAGAGCTTGCCACTGGGAGTACTTCGGCTCCGCTCCTGGAAGATGTAAGTTCCCTCTTCCTTGCTTGCCATCTCTTTTGCTTGTCTAATTTTTATCCTCTAACGATGTTTTTCTATCTTGTCGAATTTTTTCCTTCTGACGATGTTGTTTCTATCTTGTCGATTTTGTGCAGACCTTAATGAAGGAGCTAGTCAACCTAGGCTCCCAATTTATTGGGTTCCGCGACGAGGCTGCTACTTTAAGAGGTAAAACTGCACTGCTCTTAGTATATTTCATATTTCTGCTAGAGGATTCTCCACCTTCTAACGAGGATTCTCTATCTTCTGACATTTTCTTTTCAGAGTCACTCCATCGTGCCGAAGAACGTGTCGACGCGCTGGAGGCCAAGCTTAAAGCCAGCGAGACAGCTCACAAGAAAGCTGAAAAAGATGTCGCTGCTGTCGACAGTCTCCGCCAGAGGCTCAAGACCGCTGAGGACGCTTTGAGCAACAAGGACGCCCAGCAAATCGAGCGTGAAAATGCCATAATGGAGCGCTTCGAGACGCAGAACCGAAGATTTACAAGTAAGCCATGCTTTCACTTGCCTTCTGCTTGTGCATGTGTTTGTTTGTTTTTACTGTTGAGGAAAAGCTGCTTTTCTCTAGCAGGGCGGATGGGTGAGCAATATACTTTGAACCAAGAATCTGACGATCGTCTTCTTGATGCTCTCGCGATTCTTGAACTTAACTGTGACCTGGCGCGCACCAACATTTCTTCCGCACGGGTCGCGGTGAAGCACATCTTTCCCCACTTCTTCCCCAAGGACACGTAGCCGGAGATCTTCTCCCAGCTCACCCAACACTTCCCGAGGAAGGAGGATCCAGCTTTGGCCCATCGTCAGGCTAGCCTGAAGATTGGAGTCGAAGGGACCATCGCTCTTGTCGCGGCTAGCGGCCAAAAAGTCGACTTGGTGAAGGCCGGCTCTCCCAAGGGTATCAACTCGGAGAAGTGGAAAGCTCTGGTGAAGGACGCCAAGCCTCAGTCGAAGAAACTCACCGCCTATGTTGACCCGACGTCCGCCGCATCTGCTAGCACTGCCCGGACGGAGGTCAAGTAGACCAACCCGCGTCTCTTTTTTCTTTTCTCTTTTGTAGCTGCCGCCTCCTTTTGTTACTCCCGACAATCTGTATGGACTCGCTAGGAGCTTTATTTTGTAAGGACTCGCCTTATGTAAATGTGCCGAATATGAATGAAAAATGTTCCTTTGCCGAATGATTGATGTCGCTCTTTCTTTCTTCCAGTTGAGATTTGATAACTATACCGGAGCTGCCGGGCCTTCCGACACTTCACCCGCCACTTCTCGCTCTGCGAGAGCTTCTGGCGGCGTTTGCTTGGATGATTCATCGTGTTCTGACTCGATACATCAAGAAATGGCCGATTTTCGACAGAAGTTGCAAGCTATGAAGAAATAGGTTGTGACAATTATGGACCTATCTCGCAAATCCTCGGATCGTGAACAAGCTGCTCTTTGGCAAGCACAAGAGGCTCTTGAATTGAAGGAATCTGCCACTGCCGATGCCTCACGATCTGCTAAGCGCGAGAGTTATATGCTTGACCTAATGACTCATGCAATCAAGATATGGCGTGCATGTCAATCTTTATCCTTCCTCTTCTTTGATATTCTTTGTATCCCTTCTCACGCTGTGTTGTTTCTTCCCTGTGTTGTGTAGAGGTTCGTTTCTGGATGCTACCGCCGAAGAACAACGGGTTAATTCGCAAGTCGAAATCCTTCTTCGACTTTCCAAATAAAATGATATAGACTTCTGGGCAGATGAAGATCGCACTCGCCGGATCGTTCAATTCCAGGATCGAACCGCTCAAGTCCGGGAATTTTGTGACTTCTTCGGCAGTACTTTGGCCATGGTATATAACGCTATGTTTACTCGAAACCCTCATCCTGCAAATCTTACCGAACTTATGAGTAAATTCAGAGATGTGGAGAGTATCCACGACTTTGCGAAGGCTCAAATGGTGGCCGGTGCTAAGTTTGCTCTAATTTGGTTGAAGGTATGCCACTCGAAATTGGACTTCAGCAGTGTGATCAACACTTTTTACTGCAAGACGTCGAAGAGGAGGGAAAGGT
Source organism: Lolium rigidum (assembly GCF_022539505.1). Taxonomy (NCBI): domain Eukaryota; kingdom Viridiplantae; phylum Streptophyta; class Magnoliopsida; order Poales; family Poaceae; genus Lolium; species Lolium rigidum. Next base: position 330,471,735 of record NC_061513.1, on the reverse strand, counting down.
CGACAAACATAGTGCGGTTGTATCTCCTGTAGCCGAAAAAATGATCGATGAACTTCTTCGGGTGGATGCCGCTTTCTTCAAAGAACTTCGGTATGATGATTCGACACAGATTGTCTGTGCTGCAAGAGAGAACATAACCATAGATAGATTTGTGTAGGGACTCTTTTTTCTTTTCTTCAACGCGTTTGGTCTAAGCCGCATAATTTCATATATTTGTAAGTTGTGTATATTGTAACTATCATTGCGAGACTCATGTAAAGTCAAGGCAAAATTTGTGTTATCTTTTCCCTTTGAGCCCTCGAGTATCTCGGCTGGCGTGTCTATCTTTATTGTTCGCGAGGTTTTTTATGGAACCAAGGCGTGAAAATTGAGAGATGTTTTTAGGTCGAGTATATTTTGTAAATTTGTTGGGTACGAGCCCCGAGCCTTGCTTGCAAGAAAAATATATGCCACCACTATTTTTATTTCAACCATATTATATTGCAGCATTGTAATCCTGCCTCATTAAAAACCTTACAGCCCCACTCGGTGCCCTGAAAGGAAAAGAGTGCGTTTGAAAACTTGCGAGCTCTTCAGGTACAATGTATGCTTACATGGTTGATTCTATATTGATTTCTAAGCATAGAAATGTCGTAGCTGCGCCATGTTCCACGGGTTTGGTTCATCCTTGCCCGATTTCTTGTCCTTCAGCCGATAAGCTCCTCCCGGAATAACTTCAGTGACGATATATGGTCCCAACCATGGAGATTCAAATTTCTTGTGTCCATCTCGTGTGAGTCGAAGGACTAAGTCGCAAACTTCGGATGTGATAATTCTTGAGGTTCTGCTGATATGCGCTTACTCTTGATAACACCTCATCTCTTACTTCGTCGATTGCGTCAACCTCATCTTCCCTCGCCTTCTGCGAAGTTTCCACTTCATATTCCGCGACTCTAGGGGAATTGTGTTCTATTTCTATCGCCAGCGCTGCTTCGGCTCCATGGACCAAGAAGAAAGGTGTTTCTTGGGTTGCTGCGCTCGGTGTTGTTCGTAAGCTCCATAATACGTACGGCAGCTCATCGACCCATATGTGTCGCGCTTTCTCCAGCGGTGTTAACAGACGCTTCTTGATGCCGTCACAGATAAGCCCATTAGCTTTTTCGACTTGACCGTTGGTTTGCGGATGCGCCACCGATGCAAATTGCAGCTAGATACCCACGCTTGTGCAATAGTCCTTGAATTCTCGGGAAGTGAAATTGTTGCCGTTGTCTGTGACTATGCTGTTTGGGACGCCGAACCGAAAAACTATCCCCTTGATGAAGTTCACCTCGATGTTGCGTCTGCCAAAGTTACTAGGGCTGCTTCGATCCACTTGGTGAATTTGTCGATAGCTACGAGCAAATGCACGTGTCCTCCTAGCAAAGACTTCTGCAATTTTCCTACCATGTCGAGCCCCCATTGTGCGAAAGGCCACACCAATGGTATCGGCATTAATTCTGCTGCTGGAGAGTGGGGTTTGGATGCGAATCTCTGACACGTGTTGCAAGTGCGGACTATGTCTTTTGCATCCTCTATTGCTGTTAGCTAATAAAATCATGCGCGAAAAGCTTTGGCTGCTATTGCTCGACTGCTTGCGTGGTGGCCACATATTCCTTCGTGTATGTCCTTTAATATAACTCACCCTTCTTCAGGTGTTACGCACCTCTGCAATACTCCTGACATGCTTCGTTTGTATAGTTCTCCCTTGACCACAACGAAACCTTCGACAGCCTCGACAAGTTTCGCTTTGCTTCGATCGGATCTTAGGGTATTTCTTTCTTTGTGATGTACTCTAGGTAAACCTGCATCCAGGGAACCTGGATCATTATGACTTTCGTTGGTTCCTCCTCATCTTCCGATGTATGCATCTCTGAATCTACTGGAGTCCCTTAGTCTTTCTTGGATTTCTCATTTTTCTTTGGCTGCTTCGGTATCTTCTTCGCCTTGGTTGATCTTTCACCTATCTCTTCCCAAAAGGCTGCAGGTGGTATCGGGAGACACTGCGAGCCGATGTTTGCAAGAACGTCGGCTTCATCGTTGCTGAGCCTGCTGATGTGATTAACTTCACATCCATCAAAGGTTTTCTTGAGTTCATTGTACACCTCCTTATATGCTATCATGCTATCATTGACTGCATCACACTTGTTCATCACCTGTTGAGCCACCAACTGGGAGTCGCCGAATTTTTTTAGGCAGGTATATATAGCACCGCACGCCTTTGCCATTTTCATCCCGTGAATCAGGGCTTCATATTCTGCCTCATTATTTGACGCGTTGGGGAAGGTCATCCTCAATATGTACTTCATCTTGTCGCCTTGGGGTGAAACAAGTACCACGTCTGCTCCTGCTCCTTCTAATCTCTTGGACCCGTTGAAATTCATGTGCCAGGTACTCAATAAATCTGGGGGTCCCGTATTTTGAAGTTCCATCCACTCTGCCACAAAGTCTGGTAGAATTTGCGACTTGATTGTCTTTCTTTTTTCATATGTTATATCCCGAGGGGAAAGCTCGATTCCCCAAAGGGAGACATGCCATGTAGCTTATGTATTGTTCAATATATTTGAGAGAGGAGCTTTATTGACCACTACTATCGGGTGCGCCGAAAAATAGTGTCTTAACTTCCGTGCTGACATGAAAACTCCATAATCTAGCTTTTGATATTGCAGGTCGCGCTGCTTGGATGGTGATAAAACTTCACTAAGGAAATATATAGGCCGCTGAACCCCATGAATCTTCCCTTCTTCTTCTCGCTCTACCACGAGGATTGTGCTGACCACTTGTTGTGTGGCCGCGATATATAACAACATCGGTTCTTTTTCTTGGGGAGCCACCAGCACTGGTGGTGTCAAGATAGTTCGCTTTAGATGCTCAAAAAGCTTTGTCTGCTTCCTCATTCCACTCGAGTTTTTCCCCTTGCTTGATTAACGCGTAGAAAGGCAACGCTTTTTCTCCCAACCTGGTGACAAACCTGCTCAAAGCTGCGACACGTCCAGTCAGCTGATGTATCTCCTTGAGCTTGGTTGGTTTTCTCATTGTCAAGATAGGCTGTATTTTCTCGGCGTTGGCCTCGATTTCCCTTGCTGATACTAAGTATCCGAGGAGTTCTCCCGCATGAACACCAACGGAACATTTTGTCGGGTTCAACTTGAGGCGAAACTTGTCGAGGTTGTCGAACGTTTCCTTGAGATCATCAATCAGGGATGATCCTTGCTTTGTTGTTATGACGATGTCGTCGATGTACACTTGGACGTTTTTTCCGATCTGCGTGGCCAGATACTTATGCATCATCCGCTGATATGTGGCTCCCGCGTTTTTCAGCCCATAAGGCATTGTTATGTAGCATAATACACCATAAGGGGTTATGAAAGCTATTTTGACTTCATCTTCTTCTTTCAAACGGATCTGATTGTAACCAAATATGCCTCGAGGAAGGAAAGACGTTCGCAACCTTCGTGGAATCGATAATTTGGACAGTGTTTATTGAGACACGTGAAATCCTTTGGACAGTGTTTATTGAGACACGTGAAATCGACGCACATGCGAAGGACTTCAGTGTTTTTCTTTGGGACCAGCACTGGGTTAGCGACCCATGTGGCCTCAGTGTGAGCTCCTTGATGAACCCTTCTTCTTTGAGCCGACGAATCTTAGATAGCATAGCTTTGCGATTTGGCTCGGAGAATCGCCGCAAAGGTTGTCGAATTGGTCTAGCCCTTGGATCTAGATTGAGAGGGTTCTCGGCAAGTTCCCTGGGTACTCCTGGCATGTGAGCTGGACACCATGCAAAGATTTTCCAGCGCTCACGGAGGAACTCGACTAGCGCGCTTTCCTATGCCGCTGTCCAAGTTGGACGCGATGGATGTCGTCTTTTTTGGATCTGTCGGGTGGATCTGCACTTCCTTAGAGTTCTTGGAGGTGTTGAAAGCTTGCTCCTGCAAGGATCTACCTCCATCGGGTAACACGTCGTAGTTGGTGGTGAGCTTGGATGCTTCGTATTCAGCCTGCATCCCGAAGGTTTCGGATAGCTTGTGAAAGTCCTTATCACATTTATCCGCCAGAGCGAAACTTCCTTTGACTGTGATTGGTCCATTGGGTCCAGGGATCCTCCATAGAAAGTATGTGTAGTGTGGCACAGCCATGAATCTAGCATATGCGGGTCGTCCCAAGAGAGCATGATACTGTGATGAAAAATCGATAACTTCAAACTCCAGTTTCTCCTTCCTGAAATTTTCTCGAGTTCCGAACTGTACGTCGAGTAAGATCTTTCCTAGAGGATAGTTCGGCTTCTCAGGTGTGATGCCATGGAAACGTGTATCCGTTGGCATCAGATTTGCCAAAGAGATGTTCATCTTCCGCAATGTGTTCGCGTATATGAGATTTAAACTGCTTCCTCCATCTATGAATATGCGAGAAACCTCGAATCCCGCAATCACCACTGGTAAGATCATAGCTGACTGCCCTGGTCATGGAACTTGAGGTGGGTGATCCTCTTGAGTGAATCCTATGGCCTGTCCCGGCCAATTGAAGTACTCGATGGTTGGTGGAGGCATCTTCTCTACCATGTATACTTGCCGCGAAATTAACTTCTGCGCCCTATTCGAGGGTCTGCCCTTCTGTATCATCGACACCGCTCCCGTTGTATCTATGAAGTCGTCGTTATTTCCCGAAGGTACCGCAAGTTGCAGCTGATGTTGATTTGCACTGGTAGTTGCGGGTGGTGGTGGCAGGTGAATTTCACTCCTTGGCCCCTGCACGTACCACCTGTTTGCTGCGTGTGTGTTCGTGTTCCGAGTATCTTCGCAGAGCTTGAAAAGTTCGACAGTCCTTCTGGAGGTGACCCGACTGTCTCTTTCTCTCATTGTCGAGGTAAAAGTGCATCTCGCATGGCCCGTTCAACAAAAATCTTCGGGTGACATGTTGTATGGCCTGAGGAACCTAGGCTGGTTATTTTGCCTGCTGGAACTCGGCGCATCTCTATGATCGTTGCGCTGATCATTATTCCGCTGGTAATCATCTCGATGATTTCCTCCACTATTTCCTCGGAAGCTTGGCTGGGACCGTCATAATCTGTGAAGGGTCGAAAACGTCCCCTTGCTTTTATTGTTATTCTTGTTACTGTCCTCCTCGGTGACCTCTGTCGTTTGTTATGAACAACATCTTCTCTGTCAGCCCAGCGATTCGCTATCTCCATGAGATCGGCTATTCTTCTTGGGTTTGATCTTCCCAATTTCTCGATTAGATCTCTTCTTCGGATTCCTGCGATAAACGCGTCGATTGTCCTTTCATCTGACACGTTCTCAGCCGAGTTTTTAAGATGCTCCACCTCTGGATGTACATCCTCATTGATTCATCCGACCTCTGCCTGCAGGTCCTTAGCTGCTCTATTGACGCAGGTTTCTTGCACGTGGAACAAAAATTCTTCACGAACGAGTCCTCGAAAGTTTCCCAGCTGTCGATGGATCCTTCCAGTAACATCTTCATCCAAGATCTTGCGGCTCCACTGAGATGGACCTGAGTGCTCTGCATGGCCATTGCTCTGGTTCCGCCCATCAGCTTCACTATCTCCAAGTAATCAACTATCCAATCCTCGGGATCTTGCAATCCATCGAATTTCTTGTAGCAGTCAGGTAGCTTGAAGCTAGAAGGCACTTTAGTTTTGCGAACTCGTCGGGTGAAGCAAGGGATCCCACATAAATCCTCATCGCTAACTTCCGGTGAGTGCCGACGCTCTCGTGTTCTATTTTCATGATCCCTCTCCTATCGTGATGTGTCGACTCGTGCTTGTGTCACCGTGTTTCTCGCGTCACCTTCTCGTGGAGGATCTCGCGCTGCCAGCATAGTGGGTCGAGGACTATTTTCCCTTGGACTACTTTGTGGAGAACTTTCGGGTTGTGGTGTACTCGAGCCTGCTATCGATGTCCCCATGACGCCAACTCCTGCCATAGCCATTTTGTACAATGCTTCTCTGGGATCTCCCGGAGGTGGTTTGGATGCCACTATGAAGGCATGTGTCGCCATATATCCTGCTTCCGGCGTTTTTTGGATGATGTTCCCTCTCGTGTCTATCGACATAAAGGACATGTCGAGGTTTTGGATCAAGTTATCTCGCTCATTCTAGGGCACATTTGCCAACCGAGATCTTCCTCTTGCACGTGCCTCTCTGTGACTATCTCCCGAGATTCCTGATTGTCGACTCAGGGCGGCCCTACGCGCACTTTACGCAGAAGCTACAGCTCTTCTTGCATCGAGTGCTCTCCTTTGTTTCTCTAATTCTCGTCCAGCACGAGCGAGTCTATATTGGTATGCTTGCAGCGCCTCCGGTGTGGCTGCGGTAGTCATCGGCCATGTGCCATCCATGGCTCTCTGAGCTCTATCCCAAGCTGCTTGCGGAAGTTGTACTTTTTAGCGAGGTGTAGCCCCGACGTATTTATCTCCTGTTTTTTGCGTAAGATCTGAGGGGTCGATGTATGGATTGCCCAAATCATCGAAAGCCTCCGACGCTTCATCCTCTTGGCGGCTTGCTCCCTAGATTGCGCAGATTTGGTGATATATTGTAGTTTTCTTTTCATCATCTTCAGGATCGGTGACACCGTCATATAGATCGGCGAAGACCTTCCCAGCAGATGTAGATTTTTCGATGAAGTCGAAGTTATCGATGCTTTCCGAGTCGCTACCGAGATCAGAATCTGTAAACGACCCGAAATTCATGTCGCCGAATAGATGAAGTCGAAGTTGTCGATGCTTTCCGACTCGCTACCCAGCGGCGGGCTTGGTGAAGCTTGGAGGCGAAACTTCCTCGTCACCTGACTAGATCGACAATGTTGATGATCCCCAAAAATAGGAATCGGTCGCTAACGGTCCCGAAAAATTTGGTGCTGCGAGATGATGCGATCCTTCTTTTGCGACGCGGAAGTGGAAACTCCTGAACGTCATCTCCATTGGCTCCTCCAGATCGGCATATGCATACAAACGGGCGGGAGGGTGAGGAACAAAATCGTCGAGACCAGGTTGGATCCATTTACCTCCATTGATGATGTTGATGATGCCATCGAGATCACCTCCTTGCATCCTCCAGTTCCCACAGACGGCGCCAATTACCAAGGGATTAACTTTTCCTTGTCAATGCCTACAGATTGTAGACTTAGGGTTTCGTAGAAAGTAGAGGGCAAGTAGATCTCGAAGGTTCAGCCAAAAAGGTGCTCGACTTAGAAAACTAGGGTTATGTTGACAATAGATTCGATGATTCCTCACCCTTCGGCTCCCCTTTATATAGGAGGGAGAGCCGAGGGATCTCTTGCCGTATAAAGTTTCAAACTCCGGGAGACTATCCGAGTCTTTCCCGTACAATTACATGACTCATAATTCCTAATATAACTCTATCTTCCATATTGACGTTCGCTGGGCTTCTGGGCCTTGAAAGCTTCGAGTCGTGGGCCTCCAAATATCCTCGGGTACCTTATTCGGTAGGCCCATTCGGGATGCCTATGTCACCAAGGTCACAAATCATTCCTAGCTAACAATGTGATCATGATATCAATCATAGGCAAAACCACTCAAGTTAAATCAGAACGAACATAAATTCTTGTGATAACAGTTGGCATGATACAACAGATCGATCACACACAAACAAGGTTCAAAAGTTCAAACATAGCCTAATTATTCTACATTACATGTCAGCGTTTCTTTCATCACTCATCACAAATTACCCTAATCATGTTCGCCTTATCCTTGTCAAAATAACTGTAAGGGTATATTGCCCCTATGTGTGGTTTTGGTAATTAATGACAACCCCTATGGACTAATGTTTTCATTGAGTTTATATGAAGGAATATTCTGTTGGAGATATGCCCAAGAGGCAATAATAAATTAGTTATTGTTATATCTTAGTGTTCATGATAAATGTTTACATCTCATGCTATAATTGTATTAACCGAAACATTGATACATGTGTGTTATGTAAACAACAAGGAGTCCCTAGTAAGCCTCTTGTATAACTAGCTTGTTGATTAATAGATGATCATGGTTTCGTGATCATGAACATTGGATGTTGTTAATAACAAGGTTATGTCATTGGGTGCATGATATAATGGACATACACCCAAATGAGCATAGCATAAGATCAAGTCATTAAGTTCAATTGTCTATAAGCTTTCGATACATAGTTGCCTAAGTCCTTCGACCATGAGATCGTATAAATCACTTACACCGGAAGGGTACTTTGATTACATCAAACGCCATTGCGTAAATGGGTGGTTATAAAGATGAGATTAAGTATTTGGAAAGTGTGAGTTGAGGCATATGGATCAATAGTGGGATTTGTCCATCCTGATGGCGGATAGATATACTCTGGGCCCTCTCGGTGGAATGTCATCTGATTAGCTTGCAAGAATATGAATGGTTCATAAGAGATCACATACCACGGTACGAGTAAAGAGTATTTGTCGGTAACGAGGTTGAACAAGGTATGGAGATACCGATGATCAAACCTCAGACAAGTAAAATATCGTGAGACAAAGGGAATCGACATCGTATGCAAATGTTGACAAGCAAGTGCATAACACTATGTTACAAACTGAACAGTGAAAAATTAGTGTATGATGAATATAAGCATGCTAATTTGGTGTTTCCGAATTCCAAGAAGCATTAGACAGAGCCGGTGATAATATCGGACATAAATCATGGCATGTATATGTGGCTTAAGAAAATATACCCGAACCCTTGGATGGTTACGGCCCGGCTGGTCCTTGGACTTGAGCTTATATAAGCATCCGGAAGGTGGGGCTGACGAGTAACTTGGTGGCAGCCTCTGCGGATGCCTCATCGGCAGCAGTTGCAATCCTTTTGACCAATGAAGGCTTAGCGGTTTCGACTGCATATAAAAATTGAAGAGCAACGAGACATCAGCAGTGATATATAAAATGAATCTATGAGACAACGATGCATATAGTGCTGGATGTAAGTGGAAGAATAGGTGTGTGTGTTTCGAACTATTGGTAAGCATTAGACAAAGCCGGCAATAAACGGACAAAAATCAAATCATGTATGAGGATTAAGAAAATATACCACCTTCTTGAAAAGGGTACCACCTAGGCGGCCCGTGGCCTTGTGCTTGAGGAGGTTTTCGAGAAGATGGTGGCAGCACCATCGTCTTCACGGCAGCCTCATCGGGATCATTTTTTATCCATTTGAGTAGAGGCACGAAGTTTCATCCTGCATATGAATAGCAACAGAACTCATCATTGATATTTAATAAATCTATGAGATAGACTGATGCAAATAGTGCGGGGTGTAAGTGGAAGAATAGGGTTGTGCATAGAGAACAGTTGACAACAATGCAAATGATTACAAAAGAAGCCAATGGAAATCAACGAGTTTATATCTTGGATGAGACAGACTGAAAAGTGAAAAATTAGTGTATGATGATTGTAAGCAAACGCGAGTGTTTCCGAACTTTTGGTGAGCATTAGACAAAGCCAACGAGTAATTAAACGAGATAATAATGAAATCATGTATGTGGATTAAGAAAATATACCAGATTCATTAAAAGGTCACCACCCGAGCTGGCCCATGGCCTCGTGCTTGTAGAGGTTTTCGGAAGATGGTGCCGGCACCATCGTCCTCACGGCAGCCTCATTAGCCTCATTTTGCATCCACTTGAGTAAAGGCGCGACGATTTCAGCCTGCATAAGAATGGGAACAGATCTCAGCGGTGATATTGAATGACTACGAGACAGACCGATGCATATAGTGCTAGATGTAAGTGGAAGGGTATGGCCGTGTATGGACAACGAGTTCACAACAATGCAAGGGTGTGTTCGGTTACGAAACAGCGTGTAATGGAATGGAATGGTTCCATTTCGGAGGAATGGAATGGTTACATTTTTGTTCGGTTGGGAAAAATGGAGAGCGAGAAGAGATCGAGGTTAAACTAACCAATTGTCTCAAAATTGTAATTAACAATTGCAAATGACATTTTAATCTCAAAGTCGTAATTAACAGCGCCTAATGGTGCTCTTTTAATCTAAAAATCGCAATTAACATCATTTTATGTTGGGTTAGGGGAACTGGAGTAGATGAACATTACTGTATGATGATTGTAAGCAAACGAATTTGGTGTTTCTAAACTTTTGGCTTCGAGATCTTATGGGTTTCAACTCTAGCCTACCCCAACTTGTTTGGGACTGAAAGGCTTGGTTGTTGTTGTAAACTTTTGGCAAGCATAGAAAAAACCGACAATAAACAGAGAAAAATCAAGGCATGTTTTGTGGATTAAGAAAATATACCATATTCATTAAAAGATCACCACCCAGCTGGTGCGTGGCCTTGTGCTTGTAGAGGCATTTAGAAGATGGGGCGGCATCAACATACTGGCAGCCTGATCAGCCGCAGTTTTGATCTTCCTTTTGAGTAAAGGCCCTAAAGTTTCGATCGCATATGAATAGCAAAACAAAAGGCGGACCTCGGCGGTGATATTGAATTACCGTATGAGATAGATCGATGCATATAGTGGATGCTCTTAGCCTTTTGCAGCGTGAACACTAGCTATGGACGGACAAAAAAACTAGTTAACTCAGCTTTGTCTAGATATGAATGTACTACCACCATCCAAAAGCTTAAGCCTTATTTATTTTTGAGAAATCAAAACAAGCAAAGTTTGACCAAAATTTTAGAACATTCTATCAACAAATATAATACTGTGTAGATACCGTAGGAAAATATATTTTATTATCTATTTAATGATATTAATTTTGTATTTTGCATGTTACTGATTTTTGGTAAAAGCTTAGTCAAACATGGTATAGTTTGACTTTCTAAAAATAATATAAGCCCAAAGCTTTGGGATGGAGACCGATACGTAGTATCTAGAGCTAAAACACATCTAGATACATCCGTATCTACAGATAGTTGAGTCAATTAATTTGGATCCGAGGAGTATCGATTCGAGACTACATCATGGTAAGTTGGTTAAAAAAAATTACCCTCGGGCGGTCCCTGCCCGGCTCGGCGATGGCATTTCGCTTCTTGTCTTGCGAGATCGGGCCATGCTCCTGCGGCGGGTGGGGCGCTATTCTCGTTCCCCATAGCCTCGGCACGGAACACTGGAGGTACCAACTCGATACGGAGAATATAGAGCATGGTGGCACAGAGGCTTTACGCACAAACGGCTGAAGACATGTGCTACGTTAAGCATATTCCGAACAGGAACAGATTGATGATGCGAGAGAGACACTTAAAAGGTAAAGAGTGGATAAGCAAACGGAGTACACGCTTCGCGGGGCCGGGGACGCAGCTCAGGCTCAGCCAACTGCCCACATGCGTGGTGGCCTTACGCTCCATTGCCCCCACCGCCGAGGTCTTACCTTTCCTGTACAAGCTGACAAAAGATACAGTGAGGATAAGCAGAAACTACAAAGGTTGCAAATGTCGACAAATAAAGGAAGAACACCCCAATCCAAGCAAAGGTAGCCCCCGCCCCCCACCCCCATCAATTACTCCCAGCTCGAGGGTGACCAGAAAGACACCCCTTCGCCCAGAATAGGAAAGAGATGCGCAAGATATCGAGGAGAGGAAAAAGAACCGATCTCGAGAAAGGAGAGAACATTACTAGTCCTACCTAATCCGCTTGGGCTAGATGCAGCTTGCCCCTCCAAGCTGGATGCCTGGACGGTGGAGGCGAAAGGAGGGGATCGAGCTAGCGGCTTGCATCCGTCGGCAATCGGCACTCGATCGGGAGAGAAGGGGTGCTACATAAAGGGGAGGGGTAACATATTTTATTACACAGTGAACTTACTGATGTGACTAGTCATTACATGTCTCACTGAAACTAGGGCCCATAGTGTGGCACCCCAAATTTACTTGAAGCTGCCCGGCGGGACGCATTGGTGCGTCAAGAAACCCCCGAATTGTAGCGGGGAAATGAAACATTTCACAAAAATTCGAAATTCAAGCACACCGCCACGCGCCAAGCACGCGGCTGTTCCTTCCTCTTCCTCGGTTCCTCCTCCCCTATCCGAAAAAACCCCAAATCCCAAGCTCAAAGCAAAAAAAAAAAAAACAAATCCCCTGCCGCCATGCATGTCCTCGTTAACCCGGCTGGAGATCGTTCCGGACGATGCGGACCACCCGCCCCGAGATCCAGAATTCCGTCCACCTCGAGGCACTTCGCGTGCTGTCTCGCAGCAGACGGCTTGAGGGCGCCGAAGAGGAAGTTCCGCCGGAAAGTGCTCATGGCAACCGTGCAAGCTCACCGGCGTGCTTCGTATCCCGAGAGGAACTGGTCAAAGCTTTGCTATTCGCCACACAAAAAAAATTGCGGGCCAAGATCTGGTCAAAGCTTCGTCGATGGCTTGCCGCGAGAGGCTTGGAGTCCAAAGTCAATAAACTAGCTGCTCGAGGACTTGGGCGGTTTACACGGATTCATATTAACTGACTCAAGTTTGTTAGTCTAGTTAACAAATGCATCTAGATACATCCATATCTAGACAGAATTGAGTCAATTAATATGAATCGGAGGGGAGTACTGAAAGTGTTTCATGCTACCAACTAATGCGGCTGGCGGGAATCGGCTGTAGAAGTAATTGTGCTACTACTCATACGATGAACTGATTGTGTGGGTGTCGAATTTTGCAACGCGATCATCCACCGAATGCTTAATCTAGCGCCAAAGGCGTACAAATCATAACATACTACAGCACCGGAACATAAGAGTACGAATCATAAAGTAGCTTAACATTTTGCATCGGGGTTGGGTGGTCCCGAGACTACCGGGACGCCCCGATGATCTCTCGGTGTGCATCCTCTTCAACGCAAAGCTGTGTACTCGGTCCACGGCCTCCATCACGCAGGCTGGATAATCTCGGTGCAGGGACCTTCGTCTATGAGAGGCTCGTCATCGGTACCATCCACGAGTGCATCAGGGCTGGGTGGTCTTGAGACTACCCGGACGCCCGTGATGATCTCCGGGCGTGCATCCACTTCAACGCAAAGCTGTGTACTCGGTCCACGGCCTCCTTACGTAGGCTCGGATAATCTCGGGTGCGGGACCTTCGTCTATGAAAGGCTCGTCATCGGTACCATCCATAGGTGCATCAAACTGAGATTCATCTTCAAATCTCCCATCAAACTGAGAGACCTCTTCAACTCTATGCTTCTGCAATTAGTACATCAACCGATTAGACAAACATCTAAGGGATGCAACTTGAACAAATGCCGTTTTACATATTTACCTTCTCATCTGGCACAGCACATGTCCCAGAGCTGAAACCCGTTTCCTGAAGCAAGCGCTTTTTCTCTCCTTCCCGTCCATCCATCTGCAACAAGTTAAATTTGAGTACAAACTATTGATTGAAACAGCGGCAGCATCAATATAAATAATTAACTACATATGCCAGCACACATACAGTGTGAGCAAGATCTGCTTCTCCTGCTAAAGGATCATTATATGGTTCACCATGCTAAACCCGCCTAACATATGTGCGGTCCATCCCAAAAATGTGTAAATGATCTGCCACTACAGGGTGAGGCCTCTTCTCACCATTCATACATGTGCAGCGCGGGCAATACACGTCCAGGTTGTGACCATCATGAGCTCTAATAAACCCCATAAAGGGTTGAACACCATTTATATATGAAGGGGAACATAAGTGTCCATGCAGTATCCAAGTTCTGTCCATCTGTTTAATTATGAGATACAGTGGTTGGTGATTAATTTAAGGCAAAGTAGGAAATGTATATCCATCGAGTACAAAACTATACTACATGATTATGCATTTCAGCAATCATGTCGAGTACAAAACAAAAAATGCCCATCGACATTTTAGCAAACAGATCGTGTACAAAACTACTGCCATGGCATTTCAGCAAATTAACGGATCGAGTGCGGAACCGACTCTATATGCCCACGCAAATGAACAAATTGATCGATGACAAATCGAGCGGAAAACTATAAAGTGCCAATTAGTTCGAGCATACCGACGAATTTTTTTAGCAGCATCAAGAAAATATAAATCGTTAGGCTGTCTTGCCCGATACATGATTGAGCTAGAGATAGCAGCCCTACCGTGGATCAACTTGACCGCCGGTGCGTCTCGATAAGAACGACGGGGAGGGGAAGCTTCTTCTTCGCACGGACGGGACGGGGAGGGAAGCTCTTCGCACGGACGGGGATAAGTTGTGTACGGGTGGGTGGGGGGTCATGCGGCCGGGCCGCCGGGGTGATAATTAAGGTCGGTAGGTGGCGTTTAATGGAGTTGCGTGTGTAATTTGCCGTGCACAAGGTTGAGGAATAGGCGGTTCCCTTTGCCGCGCGCACAATTCAAACTATCCCGCCCATGTAGTTTAAATTCGCCATATTTTCGTTAAATCAACATAAAGTCATGTGAGTGGGGGAAAATTAGCAAAGTTGCTTGAAAAATAGTAAAACTCTGGAATTATCCTTTAAATATGCTCTACTTCGTGTGAAAATCGGGGTGTGGAAGCATGTTGAGCTGTTTTATTTGTACTTTCTTCATTAAAACTCCCATTTTATGCACTTTGGATGGAAAGAAATCATTTGTACATAAATTTTAACAACGCCATTTGCAAACACTAATTGTTTACATGCCAAGATGCACCCATCCACCAAATATATATGTGGCAAAAGTTTATCACAATCTAGCAGATATGCATAATTAGTGAGGGACCCCTTTTGATTTTCTGCAATTTCCACTAATTAGGTAGAGATCGAGAAGGGTTAATTAATTAGGCCATGTTAGGGGTTATGTGTTTTAGATTAGGTTGTGTGGATTCAAATACAACTTCTTTATTTGTATGCTATGATTAATCAAAACTAGATCGATCGACTGCGCACACATTATTAGAGGCGCATGCCTTTGCGCACAAAGTGCATGTGTGTGTTGTTGGCCACCAACGAGAGAGAGAGAGAGATACAGAGAAAGAGAGAGAGAGAGGTAGAGAGAGCTACATACGAGAGAGCGATTGAAATCCCCAAATTAAACACATATATATGCATGGCACATTTAATTTAATTAGAGGACCGCGAGGCACCCCTGGCCTGCTTGATGCACAATTAAGTGTCATTGGCCTATATATAGGGTTTAATTAGGGTTTAGGGTTTAGGGTTGTTAGGAGGTTAGGGTTTAGGGTCTAGGGTTTAGGATTTAATGTTTATGGTGTTTAGGGTTTAGGGATTAGGGATTAGGTTTTATTTAGGGTTTAAGGTTTAGGGATCATCGATCGAGTGCGCACACACACATTATTAGAGGCACACGCGCCTTTGCGCATAAAGTGCATGCGTATATGTGTGTGTTTTTTGGCCACCAACGACATATAGATGATCGAGAGAGAGAGAGAGAGAGATTTAAATCCCCCAAGAATATGTTCAAATATAAATTAAAATATATGCACGAATGCATGCATGGTAGGCCATGCATGCACACTAATTATATATATATTATGAGGAAACTTAATCAAATGTGTTTTCATTCGAGAGAACTTGTCAAAATTCAAGTTAATTAATTTATCATCGATAATTATATAATTAATTAATGAATCTCAGGGAGATGTTATACAACATATGATCGATATAGGCCATGTATATATTAATTGGTGTTAATCTACCGTTTAATTTGCTAGCTAGCTGCTATATATAGAGCATGTTTTTATTAGATCGGGTTATAGCTAGTATAGTTTAGGGTTATGTGTTTTAATTAACTAGGGTTTGATTAGCTAGGGGTTAGTTATATATATATGGTTTAGGGTTAATGCACGGCACATTTAATTTAACTAGAGGACCGCGAGGCACCACCCCTGGCCTACTTGATGCACAATTAAGTGTCGTTGGCCTATATATAGGGTTTAATTAGGGTTTAGGGTTAGCTAGGGTTTAGGGTTTAGTGTTTAGGGTGTTTAGCTAGGGTCTAGGGTTTAGGGTTTAGTGTTTACGGTGTTTAGGGTCTAGGGTTTAGTGTTTAGGGTGTTTAGGGTCTAGGGTTTTTAGGGTCTAGTGTTTAGGGTCTAGGGTTTAGGGTTTAATTAGTGTTTAGGGTGTTTAGGGTTTAGGGTTTAGTGTTTACGGTGTTTAGGGTCTAGGGTTTAGGGTTTAGTGTTTAGGGTGTTTAGGGTCTAGGGTTTAGGGTCTAGTGTTTAGGGTCTAGGGTTTAGGGTTTAATTAGTGTTTAGGGTGTTTAGGGTTTAGGGTTTAATGTTTACGGTGTTTAGGGTCAAGGGTTTAGGGTTTAGTGTTTAGGGTGTTTAGGGTCTAGGGTTTAGTGTGTTTAGGGTGTTTAGGGTTTAGGGGATTAGGGATTAGGGTTTTAGGGTTGTTTAAGGTTTAGGGATCATCGATCGAGTGCGCACACACATTATTAGAGGCACCCCGCGCCTTTGCGCATAAAGTGCATGCGTATATATATGTGTGTTTTTTTGCCACCAACAACGATATATAGATGATCGAGAGAGAGAGATTGAAATCCCCAAGAATATGTTCAAATATATATCAAAATATATGCACGAATGCATGGTAGGCCATGCATGCACACTAATTATATATATTATGAGCTAGGCAACTTGATCAAATGTGTTTTCATACGAGAGAACTTGTCAAAATTCAAGTTAATTAATTTATCATCGATAATTATATATAATTAATTAATGAATCACAGGGAGATCGATAATTAATTTAGGGTTTTAGGGTTGTTTAAGGTTTAGGGATCATCGATCGAGTGCGCACACACATTATTAGAGGCACCCGCGTCTTTACGCATAAAGTGCATGCGTATATATGTGTGTTTTTTTGCCACCATCATTATATATAGATGATCGAGAGAGAGAGATTGAAATCCCCAACAATATGTTCAAATATACATTAAAATATATGCACGAATGCATGGTAGGCCATGCATATGCACACTAAAATTATATATATATTATGAGGCAACTTAATCAAATGTGTTTTCATTCGAGAGAACTTGTCAAAATTAAAGTTAATTAATTTATCAAGATAATTATATAATTAATTAATGAATCTGAGGGATATGTTATACAACATGATCGATATAGGCCATGTATATTTTAATTGGTGTTAATCTACGGTTTGCTAGCTAGTTGTTATATATATAGAGCATGCTTTTATTAGATCGGGTTATATCTAGTATAGTTTAGGGTTATGTGTTTTAATTAAGTAGGGTTGATTAGCTAGGGTTAGTTACATATATATGGTTTAGGGTTAATGCATGTCACATTTAATTTAATTAGAGGACCGCGAGGCACCCCTGGCCTGCTCGATGCACACAATTAAGTGTCGTTGGCCTATACATAGGGTTTAATTAGGGTTTAGGGTTAGCTAGGGTTTAGGGTTAGGGTTAGGGTTAGGGTTAGGGTCTAGGGTTTAGGGTTTAGTGTTTAGGGTGTTTAGGGTTTAGGGATTAGGGATTAGGGATTTAAGGTTTTAGGGGTTGTTTAAGGTTTAGGGATCATCGATCGAGTGCGCACACACATTATTAGAGGCACCCGCGCCTTTACGCATAAATTGCATGTGTATATATATATGTGTGTGTTTTTTGGCCACCAACGATATATTGATGATCGAGAGAGAGAGAGATTGAAATCCCTAAGAATATGTTCAAATATACATTAAAATATATGCACGAATGCATGGTAGGCCATGCATGCACACTAATTAATTATATATATATTATGAGGCAACTTAATCAAATGTGTTTTCATTCGAGAGAACTTGTCAAAATTCAAGTTAATTAATTTATCACGATAATTATATAATTAATTAATGAATCTCGAGGGATATGTTATACAACATGATCGGTATATAGGCCATGTATATTTTAATTGGTGTTAATCTACGGTTTGCTAGCTAGTTGCTATATATAGAGCATGTTTTTATTAGATCGGGTTATATCTAGTATAGTTTAGGGTTATGTGTTTTAATTAAGTAGGGTTAATTAGCTAGGGTTAGTTACATATATATGGTTTAGGGTTAATGCATGGCACAATTAATTTAATTAGAGGACCGCGAGGCACCCCTGGGCTGCTCGATGCACAATTAAGTGACGTTGGCCTATATACATATATAGGGTTTAATTAGGGTTTAGGGTTAGCTAGGGTTTAGGGTTAGGGTTAGGGTTAGGGTTAGGGTTAGGGTTTAGGGTCTAGGGTTTAGGGTTTAGTGTTTAGGGTGTTTAGGGTTTAGGTATTAGGGATTAGGGATTTAGGGTTTTAGGGGTTGTTTAAGGTTTAGGGATCATCGATCGAGTGCGCACACACATTATTAGAGGCACCCGCGCCTTTACGCATAAATTGCATGCGTATATATATATGTGTGTGTTTTTTGGCCACCAACGATATATTGATGATCGAGAGAGAGATTGAAATCCCTAAGAATATGTTCAAATATACATTAAAATATATGCACGAATGCATGGTAGGCCATGCATGCACACTAATTAATTATATGGGAAATAGCGAGCTGCTCAGGGGTATAGCTACGCACACCTTATCTACCATCGGATGACCCTATAGATCAGTATCCAGATAGACGCTGTTAGCATCCCTTTGTTTTGCTCCCCAACCTACCTCGACCAATACGTCCTACTCACCGCGGGATTTTTCTCTCCCACATGGCACCACCCACACCTGCTCCGCCCCACGAACAAACCCCCGCTCTTGCTATCCAAATCCCATCGCATCGGTCGGCGACGAGCCCAACCCAGCCCCCATCTTTGCTCACCTCCCTCCCCCGACACAGCCTGGCGCCCCTCCACCACTGGCCGCCGTTCTGTGCTTCTCCCATGTCGACGAGGTGGGAGAAGCCCTGCTCCGTCCGTGGCCTGCGGAAAGGAGGGAGCATGCCTCTCCGGCTGCAGCGTGCTGTGAGCTGCGAGTACATAGAGTCGACATGGGGGCTCACCGGATGCACTAGTAGGAAAACCATTATAGGTGGAAACCACCTCTGTGGCGCACCAAATAGCTCATGCGCCACAAAAATATTTCTGTGGCGCACCACCAAAATGCGCCATAAAAAAATTGATGTTTCTGTGGCGCATATGCTTGCGCGTGCGCCACAGAAGATGGAGATTCTGTGGCGCACGATGAGTAGTGCGCCACAGAAAGTTCGTGGGTCCCACGCTGGGTCCACCACTGCACATGGCCGAAGGAAATTCTGTGGCGCATGGTCCAGCGTGCGCCACAGAAAGTTAAGTTTCTGTGGCGCACGTTGGTCCATGCGCCACAGAATTTCCTGCGGGGACCACCCCCGGCTCACGCCACCATGATTCTGTGGCGCATGAGCTCTTATGCGCCACAGAAGTTCATGTTTCTGTGGCGCATATCAGCTAATGCGCCACAGAAAGTGAATAGTAGATCTCACTTTTGGAGGCAGCTTTCCCCCTCTTTTCTTCCACCCACCACCCTTTCCATTCTTGTCTTCTCCAACCAGCTCGTGTTCCTCCTCTCTCCCACTCCATTTTGGTCATACTTTTCTCCATTGTTGATAGCTCTAAGCCTATTTTGTGGGCATATTTGTGAGGGGAAGCCACACCAACTTGTAGAGGGGTACAATTCTCTTTCCCTCCTCCACTTTCCCTCTTGCATGGTCCATTGTTTTGTCTCCACCACCCCATCCTCTTGCTCCACCATGATGTTGGTAGATTTGTGAGAGGTTGAGTACTATTGGATGCATGTTTTGTGTGTATGGATGTTTTGTAGGTGAAGATTATTATCGCGCTCCCGGACGGTTTGCGGTGGCGAGAAGATGATGTTTATATGTGTTAAGCTTTGTGTTGTGGTTGAATGTTTGCTTGCGAAGAAGCTTATTTGTGTTGTTGGTTTGTGCCGGCGTGTGGTGCATGGATGTTTGCCGAAATGTTGATTCATTTCCATTTCGGCAAATTCTTGCACTAGCCATATGTCCCACTTTTAGGATAGGTCATGTCGAAATTTTCCGGCGATCATGCATGCATGTGTGTTTATGCATGGTGTGTGTGGTTCTAATTAACTCTCTTTTGCTCTATATATGTATGATGCGAGTCAACCATGGTCGTCCATATGAGGGAAGGACAAGTGGTTAGATACAAGGTGAACGCGAAGGCCGACATGGTTAGGAACAACATGACCACGATAAGATGTCCGTGTCGAAAATGCGGACTCCGGCGAGTGGATCGACCCGATTCTCGGACAACTGGAGGAACACCTGCTCGGGCGCGGTTTCATGCTCGGCTTCAACGAGGAGCCGGCGGCAAATGTTGGTCATGAAGAAGAGGCCGACATCGGGCGAGAAGACGAAGAGTCTCCCGAACATGGTGTTCATCATGAGGAAGGAGAGGGCGATGAAGGAGATGATGATGCCGGAGGAGATGGTGCTGGAGATGCCGAGAGCAAGCGAGACGCCGCTAACGTCGGCCCTGCGGGACCCTCATGTTCAAGAGCTTCTCTGAAGGACACGGGCAACGCCAAACCTGAAGCCAAGGCCGGCGCAAATGGAGGTAGACGGGATGACTCCATTGTATCCAGGGTGCCGGCCCGAGGATACACGCTTGAGTGTAACGCTCGAGTGTCTGGAGATGAAGGCGGAACACAAATGGACCGACAGCAGCTTCAGCGATAACATGAAATCTCGGCATGCTCGTCTTCCCAAGGACAACACATTGCCGACAAGTATCGACGAGGCCAAGAAAGTAGTTTGCCCACTCGACCTACCGCACGTAAAGTACCACGCATGCATCAATGATTGTGCACTTTTTCGGAATGAGTACAAGGATAGAACCACATGTCCGGTGTGTGGCCAAGGACGGTACAAGAGAGGGAACAAGAAAGTTCCTCTGAAAGTTGTCTGGTACTTTCCTATCACTCCCCGTCTGCGGCGGTATTTCGTAGATCCTAAGGAAGCAAAGCTCATGCAATGGCACGCGGAAAGGGAGAAGCCCGCGAGATGATCCGGAGAAGGGCAAGATCCCGACACACCCTGCGAGACGCTAGCCGGTGGAATGCGTTGGACATTGAGTTCGCGAGATGAGTTCGGGAGCGAACCGAGGAACATTCGTCCGGGCATGAGCACCGACGGACTCAATCCCTTTGGAAACCGGAGTAGCACGCATAGCACCTGGCCCGTGTTTGTATGGCCATACAACCTCCCCCTGGCTGTGCACAAAGCAGCGGTACGTACACATGAGTATTCTTATTCAGGGGCCAAAACAACCGGGCGTGGACATGCATCCGTATCTCGGTCCGTTGAAAGAGGAGTTAGCCACGCCGTGGCGGACGCCGGCCCGTACTTGGGACGCGTACAAAAGAGATTATTTCCCTCTCGAGCCGCATTGCTAACGACAGTGCAGGACTATCCTGGTTACGCATATGTATCGTGCCAGGTGAACCACGGATTCAAGGGATGTGTCAAGTGCATGGATAAGACCCCGCATCTGCAGCTGCCGAAGCCTCCCGGGTCTTGTAAAACTGTGTTCCAAGGGACTCGAATGTGGCTTCGCTTCGATCACCCGTGGAGAAAACGCAAGGATCTGTTCAACGGCGAAGAGGAGCTCGGAAGAGCCCCACGACCGAGGAGCGGCGAAGAAATATCCGAGCTTTAGGAAAATTTGGAAGAGTGCCCCGCGCCGGGAAAGAAGCGACCGCGGGAATCGCCGCTGCTGGGAGTATGGAAAGCGAGGTCTGTTTTCTGGGACCTGCCGTCTCGGAAGGTCCTCCACACGCCCCATAGCCTCGATGTCATGCACATCACGAAAAACGTTACCGAGAGCCTACTTGGCACTCTGATGAACATGCCGGAGAGGACCAAGGATGGCCCGAAAGCAAGAACCGACCTGAAATTGCTTGGCCTCAAGAAAGAACTTCAGTACCCCACCGATAGTGATGATGATGATGATGAACAGACGGAAACGACTCAGGGTCACCACAAAAGGGCTAAGAAGAATGAGGTGGTGGTGCTTAAACCTGCCTGCTTCACTTCGAGCGAGGAGGAGCTCGAGAGGTTTTTCGAGTGCCTCCTAGGAGTAAAAGTTCCTCACGATTACTCGGGGAAGATAAGCGAGATATCCGGACGTAGCGAAGAAGAGGTTTAGCGGGATGAAGTCTCACGACCGTCACGTGCTGATGACACGGATACTTCCCGTTGCGATGCGAGGGATAATGGACGACCACGTCCGCGAGACGCTGTTTGGCCTCTCGCAACTTCTTCGACGTCATCTCTAGGAAGTCCATCGGCGTTAAGCAGCTCAACGAGGCTACAAGAAGAGATCGTCGAGATACTATGCGAGCTCGAGATTTACTTCCCGCCGGCGTTCTTCGACATCATGGTGCATCTCGCTTGTCCATGTAGTGGATGACATCATCCACCTCGGGCCGACATTCCCGCACAACATGATGCCATTCGAAAGGTTGAACGGTGTCATCAAAGGATTCGTTCGCAACGGGGCCCGTCCGGATGGAAGCATAGCCAAGGGCTTTCTCACCTACGAGTGCATCTCCTTCTGCCAGAACTACCTAAGCATCGAGAACGAGGATGTCGGTCTGCCCACCAGGAAGCACGTCGGCAGGCTAGCAGGGTTTGGTCACCGCGAGGGCTACCGAGCAATGCATGTCGGCATCGCTGGTCAACACGCCGACTTTGACAGGGCACACCGAGTCGCGCTACAACACATAGAATTGGTCAGCCCTTGGGTGGATAAGCACAAAAGCTTAATCGAGCAGAAGTTCATCGACCTAGGACGGCCGAGGAAAACAGGGGACGTTACGAAAGAGCACAACTCCACCTTCACGGGGTGGTTCAAGAAAAGGCTACCGGAAAGTCCCGCACCGATGCCTTCTACCGAAGAGCAGAAACTCATATTCTCCCTGTCACGGGGACCCGGGCACAACGTAAGGACCTATCGGTCGTACGACATCAACGGCTATAGATTCTACACCGAGGAAAAGGACAAGAATAGCGAATATCAAAACTCGGGAGTAACTATGCTATCCTACACCGATGACAAGACCGATGTCAAGGAAAGATTCTACGGAAGGATCGAGGAGATTTGGGAACTCGACTACGTTGGAGTGACGATGCCGATGTTCCGTGTGAGATGGGCCAAGAGCGTCGAAAAAGATGGACTATATTTCACCACCATGGTTATACCCGATGCCAAATCGAAGACCCCCTCCGCGAAAAATGAGCCGTGGGTGCTCGCTAGCCAAGTTGACCGATGCTTCTTCATTACCGACCCGTCAAAGCCTAGCCGTGTGGTCGTGAGGAGGGGCAAGAGGAGCATCATCGGAATGGAAGGAGAAGCCGACAAGCAAGACATCGACAAGAACGGCGATCCGAAGATCGAAGAGGAATTTGACAAGTACTTCGACAAGCCTACTACTTATTCGAAAGTAAGAAGGAAGACCACCCTACCGGCTAAAGGTTGCCCGTACACGAGAAGAAATCTCAAGGTGGCCGGGCTAAAGTATTCAACAACCGCGATGAAGAAGGGCAAGAACATTGTCAAGAAACGCTAGCTAGCCACCGATCGGAACCGAGAAGTGTATATGTGTGTGTGTATGACACACAAACATCCATATATGTGTGTGTATGACACAAACATCCATATATGTACTTTTTTGAATTATCTATATTAATTAACTTGCATAATTGAACCTTCATTTCTTGGAATGTATTAAAGGAAATACTTTTAATTGAACCTTCATTTCTTGGAATGTATTAATAAAACACACACTAGCTAATATGATGCAGGGATTTAGAAATATGCCTAAGTGTAAAATTTCTGTGGCGCACCAAAGCCAAGGTGCGCCACAAAATTCAAGATTCTGTGGCGCATGTCGGTTTTGGTGCGCCACAGAAATCTTACACTTAGGCATATTCCAAAATGTGACCACACGAACTATACGGCTAAGTGCCGAGTTCTGTGGCGCACCTAACACAACATGCGCCACAGAATTTGAAGATTCTGTGGCGCATGTTGTATTAGGTGCGCCACAGAATTCTGGCACTTAGCCATATCTGCCCCGCGCGCCCCCTGTCTTCCCCACACACTTTCTTCCCCAACCACCGCCGCGCCCGTGCCCTAGCCTCCGTCGCCCAACCACCGCCGCGCTCGCCCTCGCTCGCTCGCCGCTCCGCCGCGCTCGCCGCTCCGCCGCGCTCACCTCGCTCGCTAGCCTAGCCGCCTCGCCTCGCCGCGCTCGCAGGAGGAGGCCCGCCGCCCGCAGGACTAGGAGGAGGAGGCCGCGCCCGCCGCCAACCTCGTCGCCCGCCGCCCGACGCCAACCTCATCGCCCGCCGCCTGCCGCCAACCTCGTCAACGAGCACCGTGGTAAGCTCCCCTTCCCCTTCCCCTTCCTTCCTCTGCTAGCCTCCCCTTTCAATCAGAATTTCAATTTACTAGGCACTGTTTAATTACGAAATCTAGGCACTGTTTAATTACGAAATCTAGGCACTGTTTAATTGCAGGCATATCTGATGTGTTTATCATTTCAATCAAATTCATCCATAGAATTTCAGTCAGAGAACAAATGATCATCCATAAAATGAGCAAGTAATTTAGATGATTCACTTGCAGCAGAGGTTAAAGGCACTGAATTTATACTGAACCCAATTCCCACTGTATTTATGTTCATCTAGACAGAGGAAAAAAGAACCCAATTACGTCGACCAAAGTGTAAAAATGCTCACAACTTGGTTATTTTATGAAGTGCCTTTGCTTATTTTATGAATGGTTTTTTCTCATACTTGGTTTTTTCTCAATGAATAACAAGCAAGCAAGCAATGAGTAAATCAAGCAAGCAATGGTTTTTTCTCAAACTTGGTTTTTTCTCAATTACTAACCAGTATCTAAGCAAGCAAGCAAGCAATGAGTAAATCAATGGTTTTATCTCATACTTGGCTGAAAACAGGTTCAAAATGTGTCAAAAGCAAGTACACACACTAACCAGAGATTTAAAAATAATCAGAGAAGTGTGCTGAGATGACATTTAAAAATAACCAGAGATGTGTATAATTGTATAATTGTTTACCTAACAGGGAGATTCACAAAAATAAAATAACTAAAGAGAATTGATCCAGGGGAGTAGTGGCGGTAGTTCTTGAAGCAAGAAGGCGATAATTTGGTACAATTGTTTACCTAATTTTCTCTTTGTTTCTTTGCTTGTATATTTTTTGCTTCAAGAACATGTTATCTTTGCTTGTATATTTTTGCTAATTATGACAAGTAACATGTTATCTTTGCTTGTATATTTTTGCTTCATGGTTCAGGGTAGGGTTTATTTGCTTGAAGAATATAATGAGCAACTCATAGCAATCTGTTGGGTTGTAATTTTTTTGTTGCTTGCAAGCAAGCAGTAGTGGCTTAGTGTTTATCATTGTATTGTGATGAAGAAAGCAAGCAAGCTGTAGGTGTTGTTCCTTTGTCATACTTGGCTGCAACTTTGCATTTTTTTTAGAAACAATGATACATGATATGCTACAGTAGGTTTTTTCTCATAATTTGCTGCAACTTTGCATTTTTTTCTCATATGATGCATGATATGCTACAGTTCTGAAGATGTTCAATATGCTATGTGAATTGAGCAACTTAAGGATGTGTGCTGAGATGATATTTAAAAATAATTCTTTCAAGCATGATCCAAAGAACTGTTGGTTTATCTGAAATGCTACAGTACATGTATAGTTGGTTTATTAGCAACTCTGAAAAGCACAAATAATCATTTTTTGGCATCAGAAACATAATAATGCATAAATAAGCACTATTCATTATTTCTCTCCCTAGCAAGATATATATTAAGTATGTACAGGTTAATTGCTTGAGCTCTAGGAACTCTGAAAAGGAATTTTACTTCTGTTTTAGTCCACCATGGAACCCAAGTTCCTTTATTTAATATGGGTAAACTAAAATTTGGAAGTTCACATAATTAGCTATAATTCAGTGAAATGCTCCATGAAAGAATGCTCTTGCATTAGTTGGAAAGTTCCAACTGTATAAAATGAAGTCACATAATTACTTCGTTGCATACTGTTGGTTTAGTGTCACTCCTATCTAGTTCTTGAAGCAAGCAGGCAGTAGTGGCAGTAGTGGCATGCAGTAGCTAGCTAGGTAAATCCATTTCCTGTTGGTTATATTGGCAGTAGTGGAGCAAATATACTGGAGCATTTCCTGTTGGTATACTGTTGGTAAATCCATCTCCTGTTGGTATACTGGAGTAAATGTACTTGGAGCATGAATTATATTCATTTATCAATACTTGGAGCATGAATTATATTCATTTATCAATACTGGAGCATGAATTATAGTTTGCTTGTTGGTATACTAGAGCAAATATTGTACATGTATACTTGTTGGTA
Organism: Lolium rigidum; assembly: GCF_022539505.1. Classification (NCBI taxonomy): domain Eukaryota; kingdom Viridiplantae; phylum Streptophyta; class Magnoliopsida; order Poales; family Poaceae; genus Lolium; species Lolium rigidum. The sequence goes on along the minus strand of NC_061513.1, from coordinate 330,445,373 downwards.
TAATACTGGAGCATATGGTGCTGCTGTGTGTGTACTGGAGCATATGGTGTTGTTGTGTGTGTTCGTTGTGTGTGTACTTGGAGCATATGGTGCTGCTTGGAGCATATGATGTGATGTTTTTTGCAAGTGTATGGTGCTGCTGTGTGTACTGGAGCATATGATGTGTGTATGATGTTGGCATTTTATTATGTGAATTGTTGCAGGGACTTCAAATGAGCTGCCCATTTCTCCCGAAACGTTGATTCACTTCCGTTTCGGTTGAGAAATGGGGCTCCTATGTCCAAAAATTAGCAAAGGTCATGCCGAATTTTCTGGCCGACAATTGTACTAATAGATTTCATCCTCTTCTTTATAGAAATTGCAAATATGTCGGCCGACGACAACGTGGCCGGCACTTCTAAGGCCGCCATGACCCTCGAAGAGGAAGCCGGAGCGGCGAACGTCGAGTTCGGGAATTCGGCCCCTCCCGGCGACAAGAGGAGGAGGAGGTGGACTTGGCGGCGGAGGAAGTCGGAGCTGACCGTCGGATGACCGAAGGCTGGGGAGGAGGAGGAGTATGAACCCACCACCGACGGCGGCGACCACACGGGGGGTGACGGCGTCGGGGAGGCTGACGGCAGCGGCAACCCGGCTGCTAAGAAGAAGAAGAAGCCGCGGAAGGATCGGAAGCCGACGGTGCTCGCCAACACCACCAGCGAGATCACATTGGTCTCCGAAAGTGGGCAACCACAGGAGCCGGAGGCTGTTGCCGGCTGGGTACGGCATGCAACTCGGGTGCATTGTCCGGGAAAGCATGTCGATCAACACGGTGAATATCCGAGGTGAAGGCAATGAGCATTTGGTCGAGCTCGCCTTCGGAAGCTTCACCGACGGTACACGTTCCCGGCGCCATACAATAACTTGGAAAGATCCAACCCGGTGAATAAATTGGCCATCACGAAGATGAGCAACGCCACGAGCAGCTGGAAAAGCCGGGTGAAGGCCAAGATCGACAAAGGTGAAAGCTTTGAGAGTATTAAGAAGGGTGAGCCGATGCTCGATGAAGCGAGTTCCGGATATTCAAGGAGCGGCTGGATAGCGAGGATTCGAAAGCATGGACGGAGTGGGGTAGACAAATGCATGAGCTCAACTTAGGAGCACATCACCTTGGAAGCGGCGGTTATAGAGGAAAGATTCCCATTTGGGAAAAGGAGGACGAAGAACTTGCACGTGCCGGGAAACCGAACCCATGGTTGAAAATTGCGGACCTGCAGGTGAGGTACTTTGTCCGGGCCCGCTACACTCGGACAGGAATACAATGGAATTCGTTACCGAGCATGACGACGTGAGGAAGTTCGAGGAAAAGCTGGTAAGGGAATTTACTCGCGCGGTCCATTGCTGCACATATTACATATATGACGTGAATGCAATGCCCTAAATGTGTTCACCCTATCCTTGTCTGCAGAACGAGCAGTTGGCGAAGGCCGATCTCCCCGAGGCCGAATCGTCGTCCCAGGGCTCGACGGAGCCGTGGGACACGCCTTTCAACAGGGCGTTGAATATCCTCAAGGAGAGGCCAGTATCCAAGCCGCCGACGTCGGGCTGGACGTGTCCGCGGCTTTGGTACAAGCATGAAGTTTCGCGAGTACTACAAAGAGGAAAGCAGCAAGAAGAGAAGGAGGAGCGCGATGTCGAAGAGGATAAAGCCGAGGTGGAAGAGCCGAGGAAGAAGGTCTCCATGCTCGAGGAAAACAGGCAAACTCGATGGACAAAGATGAGGTGGACAAGCTTTTCGAGAAGAAGCTCCGCGATTTCCTGCCCCCTCGGGTCATCGAGGGGATAGCTGCGTGGAATGCGGCCGGTCGGGTGGGGTCGATAAAAGTGCCTAGCGCCGGGGCCAGCAACTCGATCTTCAACGCGTCGCCATCTCCGGATCTGGTTACCCCGCCGCCCACCATCGCCGCGGGGCAGCCGATGGAGTTGGATGAACCGGTGCCCCCGCTGATCCTGCCGAGGCTACCAAGGCGCAGCCGGCGGCGGTGGTGCTTCATAATGCACCCGAGCCGCGAGAAGATTGATAGGCCGGCCGCCACTTGTCTCCACATTAGCACAGCTCAACGCCATCACCAAGGTACTTAACTAATTAGTTATTCCATGCCATCTCCTTCATGCGTTTTGATACCCGGCTATCTAATTAATGATGCCCAACATTACTCGAGACACTCCTTGCGTGCTCCTTCACCGCGCGCCCGGCGGCGAGTTGAAGGATGTTGCCACGGGAATGATCATACAACCGAAGAGCACCATGTTGCACACCGTGGCTATGGACGCCAACGTCCTGAAGGTCACTTTGGGTCGGGTGTTGCCGGGGTGCGAAGACATGGACCCCCCAATACAGCCCGAGGGAGCCGACGAGCACCTGACGCTTGAGAACTGCCATGGTTATACCATGGTATGGCCAAAGACCCAGATCCGTCTTGGGGGTCGCTCCACCGGCGCCTCCTCGATCATCCGGCAGCCGATCGTACGGCCGCCTGCTCGGAGGGCAGCTCCTCCCGTCGTCACCGCCACAACAAGCCGCCACAAGAAACTGCTAGGAGAGTCTCTGCCTCAACCGCCACCGGCGGAGCCTAAAGGCAAGGCCGCTGCACCGCTATCGCCCATCCCATCACCCAACGAAGATGACATCGATGATGATGTACCGGTAGACTTCGATGCCTACCTCAACACCGGCGCCGACATAGATGATTTGTACATGGCGGGCGCGCATGAAGAAGCATACCGCGCTCGCGACGAACCAGCTGGCCCACCCAAGGGAACCAAACAGCGCCTGGTGTTCCGCGGCTTCTCTCAAGAGACGCCTCCGGCAGCCGATACACAAGAGCCAACCGCCGCAAACATCTTCAGCCCCAATACGCTGATCAACAAGGTCAACGAGCAGTTTGAAGCGTCGGGGCCGTTGCTCGAAGAAGCCCCGTAAAAGACCTAGTAAGAACAAGGAGAAGTCTGCGAGCCAGCCCACCTCCGACGATCCGTCATCGGGACTCCATGGTACCTCCCAGCAAGGATGGCTTGACCAGAATGCATGAAGCTGGCAAACCAATACTGGGTCCGGAGCTGCTACACCTTGCTTCCGGAGCTATGCTGCCTCTGCAGGACAGTATCCTGGTCCTAGAGAGTATCCTTCTTAAGGACAAAGATCCAAATTACCCGGTCTTCACGGTCAGGGTGCCAAGAGATGTGGGCTTCGTCACTGATGCCCCCGCGGATATATTCTTTATAGCGTACGAGGACATCTTCAAGCTATTCCACGCGAGAAGGCTGGACTATAACTTGGTCCGCCTATTCGCGCTCAATCTGGCGATGAAGATCAAGAGAGAGAGTACCCGGACGTCGCGATAGCGGATCCCTACTACATGCGTGAAAGCCGGTTGAACTTATCAGCGGTGCGGGCACGGGCTTCGTTGTACCTACGGAAGTGCTTCTTGGACAACAAGAGGAAGGACAACATCCTCTTGGCTTACTTTCCCGAGTAAGTACACATCCGCTAGCCCTGTAATAAATTTCTTTTCCATTGCTCATTTCCAACCTCGATCTTGTTCCAAATTTGTGTTGCGCGAGACACGCACTTGCGTACTCATTTCCATTGCCCCGAAGTTTTCTCTTGCCACCTATTTCGACTCTGGGAGTGCGAAAAAGAAGAACTACGCCGAATAAGGGGTGTGCTAGATGATGCTCTCGAGGGCTACTTCAAAAGGGAGGCGCCTTCAAAGAAAAGGCGGAATGTTTCAGGGATGATGGTAAACACAAGTTCAAGCACGTGTTCGAGTTCCCCGTGTCAAGCGGCCGGAAAACAAGCACTCGGACGCCTTCTATGTCATGCATCACCTAAAAGGGTTTGTCCGGGATAGCCGGAACTTGCGTTTACCATCCGCTCTCCGAGGATGGGCCGAAAAGTTGGCGCGGATCAACGATGATGACCTCGGAGAAGACTTCCAGGATACCGGGGTCAAGTTATCACATATCATCACTCAAGACGTCACCACGGGGGAGGGCCCTTGCACCGAGGGTAGAGCGTTATGCAAGAGGGACATCGAACACCGCCTCAAAGCGCGAGGGTGACACGAGGACGTGGATTACAAAAGATCCGTACAAGCTGTTCCCGGAGCCCCGCGAGCCTTGACTTAGTGTGTGATAAACTAGCTATCTTCATCGGTTAGTTTGTATATATATCGATGGACGTGGTCTTTTGTGTGGGTCGTAATTAAACTCTAAGTACTATGTTCATCGGTTTATGTGTATCGGTGGACGTCGTCTTGTGTGTGCGTGTCGCAAACTTATTGTTGCCGTGCTCAACTTTACTATATACTTTGGTCTAATATTTATCAACATATATATATATGCATGATGTACTAATATGATATACTAATATGCCCTTGTCAATAGAGATGCCGACGTACGTTGTGTACAAGGGTCGGGTTCCAGGTGTCTACGAGGAGTGGCAGGACTGTCTCGAACAGGTGCACAAGTTCAGCGGGAACAGCTACAAGGGATACGCGACTAGAGAGGAGGCGGTAGCACGAGTGGAGGGCACACGTGGGCAAGAAGAAGAACCGGCTGAAGTTCTTGGTCCCCCTCTTACTCACCGCCACCGCGGTTGTACTCTACTTTACTTTAGTCTAGGTGGCCGGTGACGATGCATGTGCATATGAGACGAGATGAACACATGTATGTGTATGCGACGATCAAACACATTTCTACTTGTGTAATTTGGATCTAAATGATGTAATGATGAAGACTTGTGTGTATCATGTCATTTGTGTGTCATTTGTGAGTAATTCTGTTATTTCTGGAATGTGCTATGTATTTCTTGTATATATCCGTATATTTTCCGTGAAATACCACTATATACTGCAGAAATGAAAAAATTCGAAAATCCAAAAATTAACATTCTGTGGCGCATGAACTGGCAGTGCGCCACAAAAACTTATAAATATTCTGTGGCGCATGGAAAAGTAGTGCGCCACAAAATCTGGCGCCAAATTCTGTGGCGCACGATCAGTGGTGCGCCACAGAAGTCTAAGATTCTGTGGCGCACTGAACAGCGTGCGCCACAGAATTCCAAACTTCTGTGGCGCACCCAGTACTGCGCCACAGAATTCTAATACTAGTCGCGTGGCAACTGTGGCGACTGCCTCGTGCGCCACAGAAAGCCAAAACGGTGCGCCACAGTTAGGGCTTTTTCCACTAGTGATGTGGCGTACCCCAGCAGGGAGGAGGCATGCTCCTTTTCTGTATTAATCGGCCGCGTTGTTCTTTGTTTTTGATCTGAATTTTCTCAGCTAAAATTTTCGATCTGGATATTGCCATTTCCCCGATCCAGATAATTATGACCTGGATTTGCTTCACCATGCGGTGTTCATTTTGATGCTCAAGATCTATGCGCATCCGTAGTGGAATTTTTTGGACGAACATCTCCGTATCTTCTATTCGTTCAGATTTTTTTTACTTGATGTGCAGACTAATCGTAGACCGAAAAGCCTAATTTTCCGATAATTTCCTATACCTCGCTGGCGCCGGTCTTCCCTTTTTCCTGCAGCGTCTACGAGTTCTCCCACAGCGGATGTGCGCCTCCCACCATCGAGGGCGCCATGGCCATGGCGCCCAGCGGTGCCTACGAGGTGCTACTGGATGTTCCAGACATTTCGATTCGACCCTTGTGAATGATATTCTCTGCACGTCGGTGCCACCTGCCTCATCTTGTGCTCCACCTGCAGGGAATCCTGCTACGCCGCCCCTGCCTTGCCGCCTCATATTTCTCGAGCGCCGACGAGCCCGTGCTCTTCCGCAACGGGCCAGCCGTTGTGCGGTGCGGCGCCCAATATTGAGTGCGCCATGGCTATGCTGACCGGCGGTGCTGACGAGGTGCTACTGGATGACAACCTCGGCACGCTGGCTGGACGATGGGGAGCTGCCACAGTTCAGAGATGCAGCGGCAGTTGCACGTGCGGGGCCTCGACTAGGTGCTCTGTGGCGGCGTTGTGGTGATGCTTCCCTGCCCCGATGGCCTTCGGCAAGAGCAGCCCCACGATACTGATATCACCCGCGGCCCCCTGCACTGCTTTGAGTCCACCACTGCCCGCCTGCAGCATTCCGCTCTCACAGTCTCACCACACCACCACTGCCATGGTTTGGTCGTCCGGCTGAAGCCGCTGACGGAAAGCCACGAGCGGCCGCCGCCGTGCGGTAGCTTTCCTGGTCTACGGAGCCTTTTTTAGGAAAATATGAAGATCCTTTCAAGGACTCGAACATTTGTAATTAGATGCAACATTTTGATCCAGCAATTGAGGCCGACCACACACTGTTGGTATAATTTGATTCCGAGTTTCTAAGGCTATTTACTGTCCTCATTCTTTCACGGGTTCCTCTGTCTCGGTCTGGTTTGATCTGCAATTCCAATTGTCTTCTACACCTTTACCATGCTTTTGGTAATATATTATTCATCCTGGAAGGAGTACTTTAGTTCCTTAGCAAACTCATGTTAAAATTCGAGATGTTCTGATTCCCGTTTCTTAAAAAATCTTGGTTGCAAATATTGGATGTTGTTGCCTCCACGAATTTGGCATCGTTGATGCAGACTGCAAATGTGTTTGCACATACAGGCTTTCCTAGTCGAGATCTGCTCTGCTGGAGAACCCTTTCCCATGCCCCGATTGTCTCTCTCAACCCTCCCCTCCCCTAGCGCGCGTTTTGCATTTGCTCCTACCGAGGCACGAAGCCGGTCAGATTGGAGCGGGTCTCCTCGCGCAGCAGGTCGACCCACGATCCCCTCAACGTGGTTCAAAATATGTTGATGGAAGCCCAGAAGGAGCGCACTGCGCGCGGAGGAAAGGGACCGCTGATGCTGCGCGGTTGGAGGTTGGAGGCGAGGCAGGAGCCATGGCCTGGAGGCCACGGTTGGAACTCGGGGTCTGGCCCTGCGCTAGGCCCGGCGGGTGGGGTTACTGCGGCTGCGCGGCGGCCGCCGGGGTGGTTCGGCGGTGGGGCGGACGGTGGCCGGCGGTCAGCCTCGAGAAACCGTCGGTGGAAGGCGGAGCTTTCTTTGTGAGATGTTTTGTCTTTTTTTTGTTCGATTTAAAGGGGTCAGATCTGAGTGGATGCAATTTTTTCGATGGGAACGGACATGGAGGCATACTTTTTGTCGGCAGAACAGCCACGCTCCCCTTCCGAACGCGAGAATCTTCTCTTTTGTATTTTTTTTCATGAAACTGAACGGGTACAGTTCTGCCTTTTTCCCACGGATAATGCACGATCGTGGCTAACGGAGGCCTAAAGGCAACACGAATCACCGAACCACATCAAACGACTCTAAAGACGTGCGCAGCTATCCACCTAGTTAGAAAATCCGCGTCGTTAATTATATATATATTATGAGGCAACTTAATCAAATGTGTTTTCATTCGAGAGAACTTGTCAAAATTCAAGTTAATTAATTTATCACGATAATTATATAATTAATTAATGAATCTGAGGGATATGTTATACAACATGATCGATATATATAGGCCATGTATATTTTAATTGGTGTTAATCTACGGTTTGCTAGCTAGCTGCTATATATAGAGCATGTTTTTATTAGATCGGGTTATATCTAGTATAGTTTAGAGTTATGTGTTTTAATTAAGTAGGGTTAATTAGCTAGGGTTAGTTACATATATATGGTTTAGGGTTAATGCATGGCACAATTAATTTAATTAGAGGACCGCGAGGCACCCTTGGGCTGCTCGATGCACAATTAAGTGACGTTGGCCTATACATAGGGTTTAATTAGGGTGTAACGTCCTAACTTTTGCAACCTTGTTTAAGTGTCCACGTTGCAAAAATCACGAAGTTTTGCTTGTATTGGCATATTTTTGATTGAACTGCTTATCTGACTCTGTTTGATGAGTGATGGATGTTGAAATAGTGCTTAGTGAAGTTTCTCAACCCACATCTTCAAGTATCAAGAGAAACCCTTCAGCTATGGCCACTCTTGTATTACCTTAACCCCATCTCTTCAAAGGTATTCGAAATTTTTGACAAAACACAAAACCTCTTTTGTTCTGCCCTATGACCCAAAATTTTGATTCAAAAGATTTTGCCAAGAACCTTTTATTTTAAAATTGTCTATGGTCACCTCTGATCATAGTATAAAAAAAGGGGTTTCTAAAATTATTTTTGATACAAAATATTTGCCAAATGATTTACCCTTACTTTGTGTGACTTTTACAAAATCTTTTATGCATGGTATCCTGAAACAAAATGGAATGATCCTCATTTTATTCTACTTTAACTATGGGTCATTCTACTCCACCTTCTAAAACCTTCTCTCTTTCCGAAACTTTTCAAAATAAAATTTCTTATCTAGTTTAAATCTAATAAAGGCCAATGCAACAAAGCTCAATTTTAGGACTAATTGATCTGTGATCCATTATCCATGGCATTGGCTTTGCCACTAATACATCTCATTGATCTATCATTTAACATCATCACTCTATCTATACATAATCTTTGTAGATGATCATTTATCCACCAAATGAATAATCTCCATTTCATCCCTATCTCATAACACTTGCTTTGTATCCTTGAAATAAATCTAAACTCTAAAATTGACCAATGATCTTATGGCTTCGCCAATTTTCAAAACTTGGACCTCCTTCCGATTTGACCTAACCACTACAAAACTTTAAGCCTCCCTATTTTAGACTTCCAAAATATTTCTAGTTTTATCCAAACTTTTTTTTTAATATTTTCTCCAATAAAATTAGGAAATGCTACTGATATGGTTTGACATATCATTTCCACCCAAAACTAATTTCCATAAAAAAAATTCTTTATTCGATTTTCTTTTTATAAAATGCATGCTTATCATACTTATGCCCTGTCTCTCTTGTCTCGCTTATTTAATTATAAGAAAAATCTACCTTGCTTTGTTAAGCAAGTAGAACATTTTAAAAGAACTATCTATCAACCTCAACACTTCTGCAAAACCATGATTGGATCGTATACTATCTAGATTCCATCTCCATCTCCATTTTTTTATGATCACTTAAATCTTTTCCAACATCAATTTTTGAGCTAAACATCATCAGTTTCACCACCTAGCTAATCTACCCTGTGCATTGGGCGGTTTGTGAGCCATCTAGACATGGCATAAGTGGAGGGCCGGTCATGCATGTCTAGTTGGAGGCATTCGTTTGCTCTCTCTATGTCTCATTATGGTGCTGCACATGTCCAGCACTTGACCACTCAATAACCTTTCTCCCTCTCTTGGACGGCATGTACTGTAGCTCTACAGCGTTTCCCTCTAGTGATTGGTTTTGGGATGATGGAAGAAAGAAAAGGAGAGACACATGCATGGCATGAACATTGGTAAAACAATCGCTGCAGCCCTACTTCTCCCTCTAAACCGTGCCAGAGCTTGCACCACGACCCCAGAATCCCTCCTCCTCGTGACCGCCTCACCTCTCTCCTGTTTGTCCTCCGTGCTTGGAGCACGCAGCCATGCCAATGGCATGCACCGTTCATAAGTCGAGCTCCTCTGCCCGAGCCACCGTGCCAGTACCCTCCCAGCACCTTGCCTGATGGAATAACACTCACGTCCCCGTATTTGTCCTCTTCTCCCTGGACGAAATCGACCCGTTCTGGGGCGCCGACGCATTGTCGAACACCTGGCGGGCGTGCGTTCGGCGTCGTCGCACCGAGCCGACCTGCCCTCCTCGCGACCTGTCGCTTCGCCATCAGCCCCGAGTCCAGTCCCTGGAACACTATACGCACGCTTGTCCCTCCTACATGTCGTTTCCTCCCATCCTCATGCGCCGCCCTAGCGCTGGCCAGTGCGCGCCCGCCGTCGCTGCGTAGACTTGACCGGTCGAGCTGCTCCACACCCTGCGCCCTGCCTCCTCTCTCCATACCTGCACGCCGTCCTCGAGCCTCACACGCTCCCCTCTCTGTCCCTTCACCACTATCCCGCCCTACCCAGCTCCAGCACCGCCCCGGTGCCCAATGGATGAACATGGGCGACGCCACCCCCGCCCTTTTTAATCCGATCTGAGTCGATGTACTCCTCTGTTACCCACACGCTCCCCCTCATCTCTCCAAGTCTAACCTGAGCGCGTAGGCTCTTCTCCTCCCTCCTACTCGCCTTGGACGACCAGTTTTCTTCCGGGGTCCGCTCGTTGTTGAGCAGCTTCGCGACCGTCTCAGCCTCTCTCTGCCCTCTCCCTCCGACCCGACAGAGCCTCCCCCAACCTGTCCTCTCGCCTCAGACTCCTCCTGGCTCCTCTTACCTCTCTGGAGCAGCCCCGCGCCTCTCCTTGTCCCCTTCTTCTTGGTCGCGCACGCCGCCCCGAGCCGCCTATCCGCGGACGCCACACGTCGTGGCAGTGAACCGATCGGCCTAGATAAATAAAGCCCGATCCCGCTGCTACCCAGGTCTGAGCCTCAGGTTGCAAGCGGGGCGAGATATCCCGCCACGCCGCTGGGCCGCCCCGCAAAAAAAGCCCGCGCGGGGCCGCTAGACAGCCCGCAAACCTACTCGCGGGACAAACCGGTCATGCCGCGTGGTCCGCTAGAAAACCGCAAAACTGCGTAACCCGCGAGACGCCCTCGTCCAGACGCGAACGCTCCCTAGTCCCCACGACCCCACCCTCGTTGACCAATAAAGACTGGACGACGCCGCCGCCCCGCCCCTCCGTCGATGCCCCGACCTCCTCTTCCCACCGCCCTCCCTCCGCAGGCTCCCTCTCGCAATTCCTGATGGAGAAGTTGACGGCGGCGCGGACGCCATCTCCACATCGGGACCTACATCAGCGCCGCCGCTCGCAGTTCCTCCATCCAGATCGGCGCCCCAGCTCACAGTTCCTCAATTGACATCGGCGCGCTCGCTCGCAGTTCCTGATGGAGTGGCCGACGGTGCCGCCGCCGCCATCTCCACATCTGGACCTACAAAGGATCTCTGCCATCGGGACATACAAAGGACCTCCAAGAAGTATCTCTGCCATCTTCAGAAATCACTGCAGCTGCAAATCAAGGTATGTGACCCAGATCTCCAAGGATCAGCTAGACACCTGTAGTCCTGTATGCCATTTGATACTAGACGTGATTTCTGCTGCTTTGCGTTCTCATTCCAGTTGGTCAGATGGAAGCCTAACGAAATATGGAACGAACCTGTGTCCTCACTGTTCTGTATTTATTTCTTTCAGTTCTTAATTACAGCAGCATACATCATCTACAGAATCTCCAGACCATCCGGTTTCTAGCTTATTATTGATTGCGTGGTGTAGAATAATGCTCTGAACTTTTTTCTTTTTCTTGAGCTGGATGCTTGCATTCATGCTTGCTATATGCTTGGTTGATTGGTACACACAATTATCTATCTAGGAGGTAAACATGGCTTTTTAAGCATACCTGCATTAACAAATACCTATTGCTCTGTTTGGTAATGGCAACTTCTGTCTGAATTACGCATACAAGTGATGTTGTTTATGCAAAACGTGCTGATATTTTTGAGCATTGATTGCAACATTAGGTAAGCATTAGTATTTTCTCTTTTCATTTAGTATCTTGTTTAGCGGAATTATTCAGTCTGATACAAAAACAAGAGATGAGAAAGAAGCCAAGGATTCAACTAGCTGTGCAAGCATGAGTACTATAGAACCTACAGACTGCTATAATCTATTACTGTTCTATTAGTTACAGCAGCATATACATCACCTATGATGCTATTTCTAATATCTGCAAACTATAGCAATTTGAGGGAATCATTTGTTGTATAAAATAGAGTTGGTCTCTTTTCCTAAAAAATCTAGCATTGTTCTCATGTGTAGTCTGTCCTGCACTTTGATCCTGTTGTATAAATTGCTAAATCATGATTATGTGTTGTGATGTATCATTTTGTTCAAGTAATCACTGATCAGTTGGTTCTTTAGTTTGTTACTGCAGCTCAAGGTTTCTAGTCATAACCTGAGTAAAATTGTCTCCCTGCATTATATCATTCTGTTATCTCACTGTCCCTTAGTTGCTACTCCATGTGTATTTTAGAAATAGAATTTTCTAACCTTAAATAGTTAGTACTACTCTTTTGCATCATTCATGAAATCCTCTACATTTGTATGTCAGTGTGCTAGCATCTTGATTTACTTCTCTTTTCCAATTTATTTTGCAGGTTTCAGTGCAAACTTAACAACTCCCTTGGATGTGATCAAGACAAGACTGCAAGGTGAAGGATCAACAACTAGGTACATGGCAAATCTGATCTGAGCGAAAAGAGTTCTCCAGCGCAGCTCTTTGGTTTCTTGAGTTGGTTCATAGCTTTTTTTTTAGAGATTGAAGGTGCTTCATGTTAGAATTATTCTTGTGCTTAGTCTCATACATTGGTTGATAATGCTGTAATAATTAGCTAAATATCTGTGACCTGAACACATTTGCCCCCTTGTCTTGAAGTGATAACCATATCACTACTGCAGATTGGGTGCTTCAGTACTGTTGCTGATCGATGGAAATCTGATACTGGAAGTTGTAACTTGATGGTTCAGTAGTGAGCACTGTTGTGTACTTGGTTTTGTTGTATATCACCATGTGTATAAGTTGCAAGCTGCGGTGATCGGGATCAGCTAGCTAGCTAGATACTTCCGCTCGGTCATCTAGCTAGCTTAGCTCGCACCGATCGATGCTAGCTAACTACTTCAGATCAGGGTAGCTATTTACTTCCGATCGATCGGGCTAGCTAGCCCATGCGGGACAATGCGGGATGATGCAGGCTGCCGCACTGTCCCGCGCTATGTCTTGCGGTCTGTTGCGGCAAGCTGCGAACGTCCAGCGGCCTGGCGCTATCCCGCAGCGGTCTGTAGCGGCCAGCCACATCCCGCCCCGCCTGCAACCATATCTGAGCCTCTTCACAATCCCCTCCTACGGCTCTCTCCATCGTCTCACACCGCCAGTTCGCCGCCACGGCCGCTGCACCATCGCGGGCAACCTGCAGACCACCGCCACCTCTCAACCGTTGCCATCTCCCCATCATCTCTGCTCTCTATCCCTGCTCACGCTCTGACCTGCCCTTTTCCTGCGTACAGGGAGCGCCGCGGATCGTCGCCTTCGTCGACGTACGCCCGTGAGGTTGCCGGTCGGGCCGTCCTTGCACTCGCCCGGGAGCGTGCATGGGCGCGCGACTCGGCCGGTTTCTCCGCAGCGACCTGCCACTCCGGCACGCCGCTTCCACCTCGCCGACCTCCGTCTTCGCCCTCAGGTCCTCCCAGGGATCCCCGCGGAGGCGGAACCACTCCGTCGTCGAGCGGCCGGCCGTCGTTGCCGTTCCCGACGCGGAACTCGCACGTACGTACTCATCCGCGTCCACGCCCGGGAACCTCCGCGTGCGTATCCTGGGTGCAGCTCCAAGCCACCCCAGTCCGCTTCCGCGTCCATCCTGCACCGCCGGCGTTGCCCCAGAACACCCCAAGGCAGTGGCGAAGGACGAAAAAAATCTAAGGTAGGGCGAACTTTGAATGATGTAAATACCAAATAGTCCTAAAAAGTAGTAATATCTTAATACAATAAAAATAAAAATATTTGATTATAAGTATAACCTAAAAAAACATACCAATAATGCTAACTCAACGACAAAGCTTTACATCTTCTTAAAAAAAATATGATGTAATTCAAATAATCAAGATGTTTGATCATCCCTCGTTCGATGTGCAACTCGATTTTGATTATTTTTGTTGCCTGAAAATTCCTTTCATTTGTTGATATCGTCATGGGTAAACCCTATGTCATCTTAATGGAGTAATAACACGGTCGGAGAAAGTATTACTTGTCTTTAAAATATCTAAAAATCTTTAATTCTACAAGTATGTATAATGAATAACTCGAGCTTATCTTGCATATACTAGGATACATTCAATAATAAATCTGTGTAATACAATCAATATTATTCACATTGAATCTAAAATACGAGTTATATTTGGAGGTAAAAATAGTCTATGTTTTTTGCCTGTAATCGATTTTGCGCAGCGTTTTTACTGAAACACGCATAACTTTCTCATACGGAGTCCGTTTTCGATGTATGACCACTCAAAATTTTCAGAAAAAACACGCGCATCTAAATGTATTTACCAAAAATCAAGGTAGGGCGGCTGCCCTACCTTGCCCTACTGGGAGCTCCGCCCCTGCCCCAAGGTGAGCCTCCATCTTCTCTCCTTCGCTCGAGCGCGGCAACGCGGCCCCGTGCTGTTCTTCGTCGACCAGTCTCCGTCGTCGACCGGTAGCAACCCTGCCTGGATCGTTGGATCAAGATCCCCTGGCTGCATGCAGCCCAGGCTCGCATGGCTGCAGGCCCCGCCGGGGCTGTGTTTGGCTGTGGCCTTCCGAGAGCGCGGACGCAGATCCGGGCCGTCCCAGCACAGTACTGGCCGGATCTGTTGATCCCGGCCCATTTCCTTTTTTGTTTAAATTTGGGATAAATCTGCCAGTAAAGAATCCTGTAGGTTTCGAAATTTATAAAATTCCTCGAGTGTCCAAATTTGGTGATTCAAGTTGCTGGATGCTCATAAATAATTTCTAAACCACATAAATTGCATAAAGGTTGTTTACTAGTGCAGATTTGTGCTGATAAATAAACTTCTAAAATGTGTCAGTTTTAGTATTATATTAATTGTAAGAATTGTGTGAAATCTTTCTGAGTGAATCCAATTTTTCTGAAGATTAAAAACCTTTACCTCTGTTTTGGCATAGGTCTCGCATGCAGGAGTTCCCTGGATCTTGTTTGTTTAGTAAAACAAATTCTATCCAGTAAGCTATTCACAGATTTTTTTGTTTGAAAAATAAAAGGGATTTTGTAGCAAATCCAAATGCTTCTGGTAGCTACCATGTTAGGGTGCATTTGAGTCCAGGGAAATATTTTTGTGACTTATATTTAATTTCTGGGAATTTATAACCAAAACAGGGTACCTTTTTAGTATAATTTTTTGTAAATTATTTTATAGGTCAGAAAAATACCAAACCAATTTTGGTAGATCAAATTTTTCAGTACCTATCCAGTGATATGTTTGTTACTGGTTGGATATGCTCTGATGACTGCGTGCCTTGAAAATGGTTGGATCTAGTTTCTGCATTGTCAAAATATTTAAAAATATTTAAAAGCTTATTTTTGAAAACTTCCAGTGCATGTGAGTTCCACATGTTAATAGCTTCCAGTAGATATGCTGCATGTATTTTTGTGAGCAACAGAAAGATTTAGGTCATTTATTTAGTTCCTAAGCCATTTCTGGTTTTATAAAAATCATATCTATTGTTTTAAAAACCCAAATTTAGTGAATCCAATTTCTGTAGCTTTATAAAGTAAATCTTTACTCTCTGTGATTTTACCAAATTTTATGTGCATTTTTATGAAGTGGTTTGTTAATGTGGTGTTATTGCTTATTTTACCCATAGGGAAATTGTGTTGTCTTTGTTTAAAATGTTTTGTAATGAACTTTGGCACCAGAACCTTTCTGGTGGTTTCCAAGATTCATTACCTACCAGTACTTATGCGGATTATATCTTGGTGTGAGCTAAAGCCTTTTCAGCTAATAGCTGTTATGTTAAGGCCTTTTCGAGTAGCGGTGAAATCAGCCCTGTTATAAGTAAGATGACCATCTTGCCATAGGTGCGATTTGATTGATTTGTTTAGTGCCTCTGATTGAATTGGTTTGCTACTAGGTTGAGTGTGTGGTTGGTTCTATGGTTATGTGTTGATTGTTCGCTTTTTATTTTGCGACGTTAGAATGCGAACGCTACCGGAGAAGGAGAGGATCTTGGTGAGGATTTCGAAGAGGAAGGAAAAGCAGAAGGTTCGTGAAGATGAATTCCAGGGACAAATAGCCAACCAAGGCAAGCCTCCTCTTGTTGCATACCTTGTCCTAATTATCTTACTCTTGCATTATTACAAGTTTAATAAATTGCATGGTTTTATTTATTATGTGAGTGGTTATGCCACTCGAAATTTTATTATTCCACCCTTACGGGTGCAGCCCTCGTTGATACCTACTAAACAAATACCTTTTAGTGATATGGTGATTAACACCCTATCCTTCTTGTCGCCGCTTTTCAAGAAAAGCTGGACTATAGGTTGGGAGCCCTGTTGAAAAAGGTTTGAGAAAAAGTTTTCAAGAAAAGAAATTCTTCGAAAACCTTGGAATGGGGTAGCCCTGCCCAAGTGTGAGTTTATGAAAAGGAAAAGGTTTTGGGAAGAAAATTGCTGGAGGCAAGTGGAGATAAAAATGTTTTCGAAAACCTTTGGTGACTGAGTACCTGAACCGGACCTAGCCGGCACAACCACATTACCCTTTAGTGGGACTGGGCGTAGCGTAGTAGTTTGTCTCGCCTTAGTTTGGGTCCCGCAAGTGTAAGGGGTAGTCCGATCATGGACACCTATCGACCGTGGCCTCCCCGACGAACCGAGGACGCCTTTCCATTGCGTATCGATGGCAGTGGGTACAACCTATGAGCTCCCATTGAATAATGCCCCGCGGTTGGTCGCGGCATTCCGGAGGGTCGAGCTGGTCGGGGAATTTGCTACTCCCGGGTAAACGACCCCTCGGACTCGGTGTTGGTAGGTACAACTCTAGGCGGCATGTCTTAGGCTAAGGCGAGCGGTGCGAAAAACTACGATCGAGTATTTGTCGTGGCATATGTTATTATGCGGGGATGATGTCCACACGATAAATATTCGGATCTTGTGGGGAAAGTGTACAACCTCTCGCGAGTGTAAAACTATTCGAATAGCCGTGTCCGCGGTTATGGACGTGGGAATGGAAGCTGCTTGGCATTAAAGGAAGGTTTTGGTTTATAAAAGTGTTTTCTCAAATATTGTTTTGGGAAAGTGACGCCAGTGGGACTGGTGGAAAAGTACCTGGGAGGTACGGTGGAAAGTTGGAAAAGTTGTTTTGGCCATATGAGATGGCCGGAAAGGAAAATGGGTCACCCTTACCTATTAGTCTTCAAAAGAAACTTGTTTTCCAAAAAGGTTTTCAACAAATATATAGAGATGTCATACTCTCGAGAAAAACTATCTCGCACTCCTTGTAACCCTAGTTTAGTGCCTGCTCCTTGCTACTGCCAAATATGCATATCCTTTACTTCTCTCTTAGGTGGTTTGCGAGTACAATTCATAATGTACTCATGGCTTTGTCCCTGGCTATTTACTTGGCCGGACTTGGTGGAATCCGACGGATGAAGAAGGAGTCGACGACGTCTCGTGCGAGCTAGGAACGTCTTCCCGCCGCGTTGCTCGTAGGGTTATGGCATGACTTGGGCCACGCGAACGTTTCCGTCTGAAGTATTTCCGCTGTGTGATTGTTGATCTCCCGCCATTGCGGCTCTTATGTAAGTATTGGTCCTGTGACTTGTTGTAATCTTTTTTATCCGGTATTGTAAAGGATGATGTATTTGATACCAGTTCGGTATGCTTTCACGACACACTGATCATGGGATCGTGAATGTGTATGCATAATGGGTGTTTCGG
>NC_061513.1:330404834-330427755 GCF_022539505.1 Lolium rigidum | reverse complement strand
GGGTGATGTGAAAGTAGCGGTGATATGAGAGCAGTAGTAACAGTAGAATACAGCAGCAAGTAATAGTAATATGAGAGCAATGGCACCGTAAAAATAGTTGATACTACTTCCAATGACATGTAGAACGAGTATATAATGATGAAAGATGGACCGGGGTTCCCAACTATCTACACTAGTGGCAACTCTCCAATAACAAGTGTTGGGTGAACAAATTACAGTCGGGCAATTGATAGGATTGAAATAGCATTAAGACAGAATATCAAGATCATTAATCATGTAGGCATGTTTTCCATATATAGTCATACGTGCTCGCAATGAGAAACTTGTACAACATCTTTTGTCCTACCAGCCGGTGGCAGCCGGGCCTCTAGGGAATCTACTGGAAATTAAGGTACTCCTTTTAATAGAGCACCGGAGCAAAGCATTAACACTCCGTGAAAACATGTGATCCTCATATCTAAGCCTTTCCCTCCAATTGTCCCAATTTCGTCACTTTGGGGTCTTTGGTTCCGGACATAGACATGTGCATACAACTTGTAGATACAATCTAAGCAATAAGTATAGAGCTTAAATCTAAGATCATGCCACTCGGGCCCTAGTGACAAGCATTAAGCATAACAAGATTGCAGCAACAATAACTTCACAAACTTTGTAGATAGACAATCATAACGTAACAATCCATCGGATCCCGACAAACACAACACCGATTACATCAGATGAATCTCAATCATGTAAGGCAGCTCATGAGATCATTGTATTGAAGTACATGGGGGAGAGAATACCAACTAGCTACAGCTAGAACCCGTAGTCCATGGGGGAACTACTCACGGAGCATGATGGAGGCGATGGCGTTGATGGAGATGGCTTCCGGGGGCACTTCCCCGTCCCGGCAGGGTGCCGGAACAGAGACTTTTGTCCCCCGAATTGGAGTTTCGCGATGGTGGCGGCGCCCCTGGAGTCTTTCTGGAGTTTCGTCAATTGGTAGTGCGTTTTTAGGTCGAAAGGGGTTTTATAGGCGAAGAGGCGGCGCAGGAGGGCACCTGGGGGCTCCTCACCATAGGCTGGCGCGGGCCCAGGCCAGGCCGCGCCGCCTTATGGTGTGGTGGCCCTCTGGCCCCTCTCCGACTCTTCTTCGGTGTTCTGGAGCCTCCCGGGAAAAATAGGATGTTTGGTCTTCGTTTCGTCGAATTCCGAGAATATTGCCCGAACAGCCTTTCTGGAAGCAAAAACAGCAGTAAAACGGGAACTGGCACTGTGGCATCTTGTTAATAGGTTAGTTCCGGAAAACGCATAAAATCATCATAAAGTGCAAGCAAAACATGTAAGTATTGTCATAAAACAAGCATGGAACATCAGAAATTATGGATACGTTGGAGACGTATCAAGCATCCCCAAGCTTACTTCCTGCTCGTCCTCGAGTTGGTAAACGATAAAAAGAATAATTTCTGTAGTGACATGCTACTTACATAACCTTGATCATACTATTACAAAGCATATGAGATGAATGAAGTGACTCAAGGCAATGATCTATAGTTGCTAACAAATAGATAACACATAGCAAAACTTTTCATGAATAGTACTTTCAAGACAAGCATCAAAAGTCTTGCACAAGAGTTAACTCATAAAGCAATAGATTCAAAGTAAAGGCATCGAAGCAACACAAAGGAAGATTTAAGTTTCAGCAGTTTCTTTCAACTTTCAACATGCATATCTCATGGATAACTGTCAACATAAAGTAATATAATAAGTGCAAACAAGCAAGTATGTAAGAATCAATGCACAGTTGACACAAGTGTTTGCTTCTAAGATGGAAGGAAGTAGGTAAACTGACTCAGCATAAAGTAAAAGAAAGGCCCTTCGCAGAGGGAAGCAGGGATTAAATCATGTGCTAGAGCTTTTTAAGTTTTGAAATCATATAGAGAGCATAAAAGTAAAGTTTTGAGAGGTGTTTGTTGTTGTCAACGAATGATAGTGGGCACTCTAACTACCTCATCAACCATACTTTCAAGAGCGGCTCCCATGAAGGACGTTATCTCTACCAGCAAGGTAGATCATCCCTCTTCTCTTTTGTTTACACATGTATTTTAGTTTCATTATTTATGGATGACACTCCTCCCAACCTTTTGCTTACACAAGCCATGGCTAACCGAATACTCGGGTGCCTTCCAACATTAACATACCATGAAGGAGTGTCTATTTGCAAAATTAAGTTGCTTACTGATGAATCAGAGCAAAACATGTGAAGAGAATTATTAATGAAGGTTAATTAATTGGGGCTGGGAACCCCATTGCCGACTCTTTTTGCAAAATTATTGGATAAGCGGATATGCCACTAGTCCATTGGTGAAAGTCTGTCCGAAGTAAATGACAAGATCGAAAGGTAAACACCACATACTTCCTCATGAGCTATAAAACATTAACACAAATTGAGAAGCATTTTGAAGGTTTAAAGGTAGCACATGAAGTATTTACTTGGAATGGCAGGAAATACCATGTAGTAGGTAGGTATGGTGGACACAAATGGCATAGTGGTTGGCTCAAGGTTTTGGATGCACGAGAAGCATTCCCTCTCAGTACAAGGCTTTGGGCTAGCAAGGTTGTTTGAAGCAAACACAAGTATGAACCGGTACAGACAAAACTTACATAAGAACATATTGCAAGCATTATAATACTCTACACTCGTCTTCCTTGTTGCTCAAACACTTTTACCAGAAAATATCTAGACCTTAAGAGAGACCAATCATGCAAACCAATTTTAACAAGCTCTATGGTAGTTCTCCACTAATAGGTTTAAACTACATGAAAAAACTTAATAATGATCTACTTGAGAGCTCAAAACAATTGCCAAGTGTCAAATTATTCAAGACATGATGAGGCATTTTCTGTTTCCAACCAAATATAAATAAGTGCAATAGCTTCCAACTTTTATCATTGAACATTAAAGGTAAAACGAAGAACACAAGTGTTCATATGAAAAAGTGGAGCGTGTCTCTCTCCCACACAAGGA
This sequence comes from Lolium rigidum, assembly GCF_022539505.1. Taxonomy (NCBI): domain Eukaryota; kingdom Viridiplantae; phylum Streptophyta; class Magnoliopsida; order Poales; family Poaceae; genus Lolium; species Lolium rigidum. The sequence goes on along the minus strand of NC_061513.1, from coordinate 330,424,748 downwards.
TTGCTAGGATCCGATCTTATTCAAACAAAACAAAAATAAAAGCACACAGACGCTCCAAGTAAAGTACATAAGATGTGACCGAATAAAAATATAGTTTCAATAGAAGAAACCTGATAAGTTGATGAAGAAGGGGATGCCTTGGGAATCCCCAAGCTTAGACGCTTGAGTATTCTTGAAATATGCAGGGATGAACCACGGGGGCATCCCCAAGCTTAGACTTTTCACTCTTCTTGATCATATATCATCCTCCTCTCTTGACCCTTGAAAACTTCCTCCACACCAAACTCGAAACAAACTCATTAGAGGGTTAGTGCATAATCAAAAATTCACATGTTCAGAGGTGACACAATCATTCTTAAGACTTCTGGACATTGCTCAAAACTACTGGAAGGTAATGGAACAAAGAAATCCACCCAACACAGCGAAAGAAGCAATGCGAAATAAAAGGCAGAATCTGTCAAAACAGAACAGTCCGTAAAGACGAATTTTATTGAGGCACCAGACTTGCTCAGATGAAAATTCCCAAATTGAATGAAAGTTGCGTACATATCCGAGGATCACTCACGTAAATTCGCATAATTTTCTGAGTTACCTACAGAGAATTAGGCCCGGATTCGTGACAAGCAAGAAATCTGTTTCTCGCGAGTAATCCAAATCTAGTATGAACCTTACTATCAAAGACTTTACTTGGCACAACAATGCAACAAAATTAAGATAAGGAGAGGTTGCTACAGTAGTAAAAACTTCCAAGACACAAATACAAGATAAAAGTACTGTAGCAAAATAAACACATGGGTTATCTCCCAAGAAGTTCTTTCTTTATAGCCATTAAGATGGGCTCGGCAGTTTTAATGATGCACTCGCAAGAAATAGTATTTGAAGCAAAAAAGAGCATCAAGAGGCAAATTCAAAACACATTTAAATATAACATGTTTCCTATGCATATGAATCTTATACACAAATAAATTCATGAAGAACAAAGTGACAAGCATAAGAAGATAAAACAAGAGTAACTTCAAAATTTTAAGCATATAGAGAGGTGTTTTAGTACCATGCAAATTTCTACAACTATATTTTCCTCTCTCATAATAATTTTCAGTAGCTTCATGAACAAACTCAACAATATAACTATCACATGCAGCATACTTTTCATGATCCATAAACACATAATTTTTATCAAGCTCAAAAATAGTGTGATTAAAACTTTCAAACACACTTTTATCAATAATATAACAAGATGGTTGATCAATCTCAAGAGATATGGGACTCATAGATAATGTCAAGACCTCTCCAATCCCATTTTCATTAGTAGTACAATTAATATTATCAAGTAACATAGGACCATCATCAAGAGCTTTATCATAAACATTTGCTACGCAAAATTATTTAGTACCATGCATTTCGACATCAGGCACAAACAAAGCATTATCATAAGATTTATCAAAGTAGCATGGATTATCATAAATAACAGTAGCATAATTATTCTCACAAGTTTTACTCATAGGAAATATTTCAAGAGAATCCACAGGAACATAACATTCAACCTCTTTCGGTAAGCATGGAGGACAATCAAATAGTGTAAGAGATAAAGAGTTACTCTCATTAGAAGGTTGGCATGGGTAGCTAATCCATTCTTCCTCCTTTTGTTCGTCACTCTCCTCTTCTTTTTCATCCAATGAGCTTTCAAGTTCATCAATTTCCTCCTCTTTTTCATCCAATGCGCTTTCAGGTTCATCAATTTCTTCTTCCACCGGTTCCCGCAAATTGTGAGTGCATTCTTGTGCATTAATGAGTCTCTCTTTATAATCAATGATATAAGGATTACCACCGTAGCATTCTATGCAAGAATTAAGGATAGTAGATACATAATCTTTAAGGTCCTTACAAATAGCACAAGTTTCATAATTCTCAACCATGAAGGATTCTATCTCGGAGGCTCCCATAAATAAGACAAATTGTTCTACCTCTTCGAACCCATAATGAATATAGCAATTCCGATTATAGTTCGTAATTAAAAATTCCTCACTAAAGCCACATTGAAATTTAAGATGTTTAGTATCCCGTTGAGAGCAACAGTTTATATCATGGCATCTAAGCAATATTCTAGCCATTGTATTCAATTTTTCTATCATAGCACTCATTATTTTACCAGTTCTTGATTCTCTATAATTATTATAGCATTCTATAAGCTCCAAGTAGGTTGTAGGTTCTCCCATAATAGCAGTTTTAATTTTTCGGGTTTTCAAATTTTTATGGATTTTTGGGTATATGAGAAAAGTAAAACAAGACAAAAGGAAACTAGACAAAAGTAAACTAAGAAAAATAAAACAAGACAGAAATAAACTAAGCAAAAATAAGCTAGATAAAAGTAAACTAAGCAAACCAAAGTAAAATAAAATAGAGAGAGAGGTGGAGTGTACTCCCCAAGTGAACTTATGAGTAGAGCTATGCCTCCCCGGCAACGGCGCCAGAAAACAGTCTTGATGACCCACAAGTATAGGGGATCGCAGCAGTCTTCGAGGGAAGTAAAACCCAAATTTATTGATTCGACACAAGGGGAGGTAAAGAATACTTATAAGCCTTAACAACTGAGTTGTCAATTCAGCTGCACCCGGAAAAGCACTAGCAACAGGGGTGATGTGAAAGTAGCAATGATATGAGAGCAGTAGTAACAGTAACACAGCAGCAGTAATAGTAATATGAGAGCAATGGCACCAGAAAATAGTTGATACTACTTCCAATGACATGTAGAACGAGTATATAATGATGAAAGATGGACCGGGGTTCCCGACTATCTACTCTAGTGGCAACTCTCCAATAACAAGTGTTGGGTGAACAAATTACAGTCGGGTAATTGATAGGATTGAAATAGCATTAAGACAGAATATCAAGATCATTAATCATGTAGGCATGTTTTCCATATATAGTCATACGTGCTCGCAATGAGAAACTTGTACAACATCTTTTGTCCTACCAGCTGGTGGAACCCGGGCCTCTAGGGAATCTCATCGGAAATTAAGGTACTCCTTTTGATAGAGCACCGGAGTAAAGCATTAACACTCCGTGAAAACATGTGATCCTCATATCTAAGCCTTTCCCTCCAATTGTCCCAATTTCTGTCACTTTGGGGTCTTTGGTTCCGGACATAGACATGTGCATACAACTTGTAGATACAATCTAAGCAATAAGTATAGAGCTTAAATCTAAGATCATGCCACTCGGGCCCTAGTGACAAGCATTAAGCATAACAAGATTGCAGCAACAATAACTTCACAAACTTTGTAGATAGACAATCATAACGTAACAATCCATCGGATCCCGACAAACACAACACCGATTACATCAAATGAATCTCAATCATGTAAGGCAGCTCATGAGATCATTCTATTGAAGTACATGGGGGAGAGAATACCAACTAGCTACAGCTAGAACCCGTAGTCCATGGGGGAACTACTCACTGAGCATGATGGAGGCGATGGCGTTGATGGAGATGGCTTCCGGGGGCACTTCCCCGTCCCGGCAGGGTGCCGGAACAGAGACTTCTGTCCCTCGAATTGGAGTTTCGCGATGGTGGCGGTGCCCCTGGAGTCTTTCTGGAGTTTCGTCAATTGGTACTGCATTTTCAGGTCGAAAGGGGTTTTATAGGCGAAGAGGCGGCGCAGGAGGACACCTGGGGGCTCCTCACCATAGGCTGGCGCGGGCCCAGGCCAGGCCACGCCGCCTTATGGTGTGGTGGCCCTCTGGCCCCTCTCCGACTCTTCTTCGGTGTTCTGGAGCCTCCCGGAAAAAATAGGATGTTTGGTCTTCGTTTCGTCGAATTCCGAGAATATTGCCCGAACAGCCATTCTGGAACCAAAAACAGCAGAAAACAGGAACTGGCACTGTGGCATCTTGTTAATAGGTTAGTTCCGGAAAACGCATAAAATCATCATAAAGTGCAAGCAAAACATGTAAGTATTGTCATAAAACAAGCATGGAACATCAGAAATTATGGATACGTTGGAGACGTATCAGACACCGTTGGAGATATGACATTCCTTACATGATTTTTTTTGTTTCATGCCATCTACACCTTGTTTATCATTTTATATGGTTAGTATATGACATAAGAAGACTATCAGAGTTGGATTCACATTTTTCTGTTTTTTTTAACTTTATATCCTCATTTCAAATTTAGTCAAACTTAAGCCAAACTCATGTTTGACCATGATTTGAACAAGTTTGAAACATGAAAATGGAAAACTAAGCCCGGATCCTTCTTATTTACTCCAAAATGAAGCTATTCGCCAATTTTTGTTCAATTTCATGATTCAAAGTTCAAACCCTTCTCTTCAACCCTTAGACTTCATACGACACTGTTGGAGATATGACATTCCTTACATGATTTTTTGTTTAATGCCATCAACACCTTGTTTATCATTTTATATGGTTAGTATATGACATAAGAAGACTATCAGAGTTGGTTTCACATTTTTCTGTTTTTTTTTAATTTTCGAGCCTCATTTCAATTTTCAGCTAAACCCCTCAAAACCCCGTTTGTTGACCAGCTAACCCTATTGAGCAATCTCATCCGCAGATCTAACCCTAACGCGCTACGCTGTCCATCCGATCTAGTCTTCTAGAAGGAAACCTCAGCCCGATCCATGGGAAGCTCGGCTTGCAGCGTACACCGTTGATTGAGGCAGCCTTAGCCGTCCGATCATGGCTTCTTGAAGGAATCATGCCCGACCCACGGTAGCACCATTCTTCCACGTGATTGGCTTCTTTTGTTTCTCTCAGCGCTTCGAGTACAGCTTGCGAGAGACAGGGAAATGCCAGTTGGTCGTCGCCGCATCAACACCTAGCTCACGGGCCCATCTAGACCTGCCACGCATGCGCTGCTCCCAACCTTTTCCATGCATGCCCCATGCAGCGTCGTACCAACATGATACGTCTCCGACGTATCGATAATTTCTTATGTTCCATGCCACATTATTGATGATATCTACATGTTTTATGCATACTTTATGTCATATTTATGCGTTTTCCGGAACTAACCTATTGACGAGATGTCGAAGGGCCGATTCGTTGTTCTCGCTGTTTTTGGTTTCGAAATCCTAGTAAGGAAATATTCTCGGAATTGGACGAAATCAACGCCGTGGTCCTATTTTTCCACGAAGCTTCCGAAGTCCGAAGGGGAAACGAAGTGGGGCCACGAGGTGGGGACACAGTAGGGCGGCGCGGCCCAAGCCCTGGCCGCGCCGGCCTAGTGTGTGGTCCCACCAGGACTCCACCGACCTTGCCCTTCCGCCTACTTAAAGCCTCCGTCGCGAAAACCCTATGACGTTCGACGAAACCAGAGAAAACCTTCCAGAGCCGCCGCCATCGCGAAGCCAAGATCTGGGGGACGGGAGTCTCTGTTCCGGCACGCCGCCGGGACGGGGAAGTGCCCCCGGAAGGCTCCTCCATCGACACCACCGCCATCTCCATCAACGCTGCTTGTCTCCCATGAGGAGGGAGTAGTTCTCCATCGAGGCTCGGGGCTGTACCGGTAGCTATGTGGTTAATCTCTCTCCTATGTGCTTCAATACAATAATCTCATGAGCTGCCTTACATGATTGAGATTCATATGATGATGCTTGTAATCTAGATGTCATTATGCTAGTCAAGTGGGTTTTACTTATGTGATCTCCGGAGACTCCTTGTCCCACGTGTGTAAAGGTGACAGTGTGTGCACCGTGTGGGTCTCTTAGGCTATATTTCATAGAATACTTATTCACTGTTATGAATGGCATAGTGAAGTGCTTATTTATATCTCTTTATGATTGCAATGTGTTTTGTATCACAATATATCTCGTGTGCTACTCTAGTGATATTATTAAAGTAGTTTATTCCTCCCGCATGGTGTAATGGTGACAGCTTGTGCATCGTGTAGTACTTGGCGTAGGCTATGATTGTGATCTCTTGTAGATTATGAAGTTAACTATTGCTATGATAGTATTGATGTGATCTATTCCTCCTTTCGTAGTGTGAAGGTGACAAGTGTGCATGCTATGTTAGTACTTGGTTTGGTTATGTTGATCTGTCATGCACTCTAAGGTTATTTAAATATGAACATTGAATATTGTGGAGCTTGTTAACTCCGGCATTGAGGGTTCGTGTAATCCTACACAGCTAGTGGTGTTCATCATTCAACAAGAGAGTGTAGAGTCTAGCATCTATCTATTTATTCTGTTATGTGATCAATGTTGAGAGTGTCCACTAGTGAAAGTATGATCCCTAGGCCTTGTTCCTAAATATCGCTATCGCTGCTTGTTTACTCGTTTCTATCGCATCTTTACTTCCTGCAATATTACTACCATCAATCGCACGCCAGCCAAGCACTTTTCTGGCGCCGTTACTACTGCTCATATTCATTCATACCACCTGTATTTCACTATCTCTTCTCCGAACTAGTGCACCTATTAGGTGTGTTGGGGACACAAGAGACTGCTTGCTTTGTGGTTGCAGGGTTGCATGAGAGGGATATCTTTGACCTCTTCCTCCCTGAGTTCGATAAACCTTGGGTGATCCACTTAAGGGAAACTTGCTCGCTGTTCTACAAACCTCTGCTCTTGGAGGCCCAACACCGGCTACAAGAATAGAAGCACCCGTAGACATCAAGCACTTTTCTCGGCGCCGTTGCCGGGAGGAAAGGTAAAAGGCACTCATACTCCGGTCCCGTGTAAAGTACTTTTCCGGCGCCATTGTGTGAGTGTTCGAAGCTATTTCCTTTAGATCCTGCAATTGCATCTTTTTGTTTCTTGTTTACACTAGTTTGGCATAATGGACAACAATGAGCTTCTTATTCTATTTCCTGATTTAAGACATGGATGGTTTGATGCGAAAATTAAAAAACCCATGGAACATATTAGTATGAACACTTTGAATACCATTGTTGCTAATGATATAGAAAGTTCTAAGCTTGGGGAAGCTGGTTTTGATGAGCATGATATTTTTAGTCCCCCAAGCATTGAGGAGAAAATTTACTTTGATGATACTTTGCCTCCTATTTATGATGATTATAATGATATTGGTCTTTTAGTACCGCCTATTATGGAGGATAAATTTGATTATGATTACAATATGCCTCCTATATTTGATGATGAGAATAATAATGATAGCTACTTTGTTGAATTTGCTCCCACTACAACTAATAAAATTGATTATGCCTATGTGGAGAGTAATAATTTCATGCATGAGACTCATGATAAGAATGCTTTATGTGATAGTTATATTGTTGAGTTTGCTCATGTTGCTAGTGAAAGTTATTATGAGAGAGGAAATTATGGTTGTAGAAATTTTCATGTTACTAAAACACCTCTCTATGTGCTGAAATTTTTGAAGCTACACTTGTTCTATCTTCCTATGCTTGGTACTTTTTTCTTCATGAACTTGTTTATTTACAAAACTCCTATGCATAGGAAGCATGTTAGACTTAAATGTGTTTTGAATTTGCTTCTTGATGCTCTCTTTTGCTTCAACTACTATTTCTTGCGAGTGCATCATTAAAACTCGCTGAGCCCATCTTAATGGCTATAAAGAAAGAACTTCTTGGGAGATAACCCATGTGTTTATTTTGTTACAGTACTTTTATTTTGTATTTGTGTCTTGGAAGTTGTTACTACTGTAGAAACCTCTCATTATCTTTATTTTATTGCATTGTTGTGCCAAGTAAAGTCTTTGATAGTAAAGTCATACTAGATTTGGATTACTCTGCAGAAACAGATTTGGGTCTAATTCTCTGTAGGCAACTCAGAAAATTATGCCAATTTACGTGAGTGATCCTCAGATATGTATGCAACTTTCATTAAATTTGAGCATTTTCATCTGAGCAAGTCTGGTGCCTCAATAAAATTCGTCTTTACGGACTGTTCTGTTTTGACAGATTCTGCCTTTTATTTCGTATTGCCTCTTTCGCTGTGTTGGATGGATTTCTTTGTTCCATTACCTTCCAGTAGCTTTGTGCAATGTCCAGAAGTGTTAAGAATGATTTTGTCACCTCTGAACATGTGAATTTTTATTATGCGCTAACCCTCTAATGAGTTTGTTTCGAGTTTGGTGTGGAGGAAGTTTTCAAGGGTCAAGAGAGGAGGATGATATACTACGATCAAGGAGAGTGAAAGCTCTAAGCTTGGAGATGCCCCGGTGGTTCATCCCTGCATATTTCAAGAAGACTCAAGCATCTAAGCTTGGGGATGCCCAAGGCATCCCCTTCTTCATCGACAAATTTATCAGGTTCCTCCCTTAAAACTATATTTTTATTCGGTCACATCTTATGTACTTTACTTGGAGCGTTTGTGTGCTTTTATTTTTGTTTTATTATTTTCATTCTCTGAATAAATTCATTCTTGTGTGGGAGAGATACACGCTCCGCTGGTTCATATGAACACATGTGTTCTTAGCTTTTAATGTTCATAGCGAAGGTTGAAACTGCTTCGTTAATTGTTATATGGTTGGAAACGGGAAATGCTACATCTAGTAATTGATAAAATGTCTTGGATAATTTGATACTTGGCAATTGTTGTGCTCATGTTTAAGCTCTTGCATCATATACTTTGCACCCATTAATGAAGAAATACATAGAGCTTGCTAAAATTTGGTTTGCATAATTGGTCTCTCTAAGGTCTAGATAATTTCTAGTAAAGAGTTTGAATAAAAAGGAAGACGGTGTAGAGTCTTATAATGTTTACAATATGTCTTTTATGTGAGTTTTGTTGCACCGGTTCATCCTTGTGTTTGTTTCAAATAACCTTGCTAGCCTAAGCCTTGTATCGAGAGGGAATACTTCTCATGCATCCAAAATCCTTGAGCCAACCACTATGCCATTTGTGTCCACCATACCTACCTACTACATGGTATTTCTCCGCCATTCCAAAGTAAATTGCTTGAGTGCTACCTTTAAATAATTCAAAATTTATCACCTCTGATTTGTGTCAATGTTTTATAGCTCATGAGGAAGTATGTGGTGTTTATCTTTCATTCTTGTTGGGCAACTTTCACCAATGGACTAGTGGCTTCATCCGCTTATCCAATAATTTTGCAAAAAGAGCTGGCGCGGGGTTCCCAGCCCCCAATTAATCAACCTTCATTAATAATTCCCTTCACATGTTTTGCTCTGATTCATCTGTAAGGAACTTAATTTTGCAAATAGACACTCCTTCATGGTATGTGAATGTTGGAAGGCACCCGAGGATTCGGTTAGCCATGGCTTGTGTAAGCAAAAGGTTGGGAGGAGTGTCATCCATAAATAAAACTAAAATACATGTGTAAACAAAAGAGAAGAGGTATGATCTACCTTGCTGGTAGAGATAACGTCCTTCATGGGAGCCGCTCTTTGAAGGTTTGTCTGGCAAGGGGGTTAGAGTGCCCACTACCATTCGTTGACAACAACAAACACCTCTCAAAATTTTACTTTTATGCTCTCTATATGTTTTCAAAACCAAAGCTCTAGCACAAATATAGCAATCAATGCTTCCTCTGCGAAGGGCCTTTCTTTTACTTTTATGTTGAGTCAGTTCACCTATTTCTCTCCACCTCAAGAAGCAAACACTTGTGTGAACTGTGCATTGATTCCTACATACTTGCATATTGCACTTGTTATATTACCTTACATAGACAATATCCATGAGATATACATGTTATAAGTTCAAAGCAACCGCTGAAACTTAATCTTCCTTTGTGTTGCTTCAATACCTTTACTTTGATTTATTGCTTTATGAGTTAACTCTTATGCAAGACTTATTGATGCTTGTCTTGAAAGTACTATTCATGAAAAGTCTTTGCTTTATGATTCATTTGTTTACTCATGTCATTACCATTGTTTTGATCGTTGCATTCATTACATATGCTTACAATAGTATGATCAAGGTTATGATGGCATGTCACTCCGGAAATTATCTTTGTTATCGTTTACTCGCTCGGGACGAGCGAGAACTAAGCTTGGGGATGCTGATACGTCTCCGACGTATCGATAATTTCTTATGTTCCATGCCACATTATTGATGATATCTACATGTTTTATGCATACTTTATGTCATATTTATGCGTTTTCCGGAACTAACCTATTGACGAGATGCCGAAGGGCCAGTTCGTGTTTTCTGCTGTTTTTGGTTTCAGAAATCCTAGTAAGGAAATATTCTCGGAATTGGACGAAATCAACGCCCGGGGTCCTATTTTTCCACGAAGCTTCCGAAGTCCGAAGGGGAAACGAAGTGGGGCCACGAGGTGGGGACACAGTAGGGCGATGCGGCCCAAGCCCTGGCCGCGCCGGCCTAGTGTGTGGTCCCACCAGGACTCCACCGACCTTGCCCTTCCGCCTACTTAAAGCCTCCGTCGCGAAAACCCTATGACGTTCGACGAAACCAGAGAAAAACTTCCAGAGCCGCCGCCATCGCGAAGCCAAGATCTGGGGGACGTGAGTCTCTGTTCCGGCACGCCGCCGGGACGGGGAAGTGCCCCCAGAAGGCTCCTCCATCGACACCACCGCCATCTCCATCAACGCTGCTGTCTCCCATGAGGAGAGAGTAGTTCTCCATCGATGTTCGGGGCTGTACCGGTAGCTATGTGGTTAATCTCTCTCCTATGTGCTTCAATACAATAATCTCATGAGATTCCTTACATGATTGAGATTCATATGATGATGCTTGTAATCTAGATGTCATTATGCTAGTCAAGTGGGTTTTACTTATGTGATCTCCGGAGACTCCTTGTCCCACGTGTGTAAAGGTGACGAGTGTGTGCACCGTGTGGGTCTCTTAGGCTATATTTCACGGAATACTTATTCACTGTTATGAATGGCATAGTGAAGTGCTTATTTATATCTCTTTATGATTGCAATGTGTTTTGTATCACAATATATCCGTGTGCTACTCTAGTGATGTTATTAAAGTAGTTTATTCCTCCCGCATGGTGTAATGGTGACAAGTGTGTGCATCGTGTAGTACTTGGTGTAGGCTATGATTGTGATCTCTTGTAGATTATGAAGTTAACTATTGCTATGATAGTATTGATGTGATCTATTCCTCGCTTTCGTAGTGTGAAGGTGACGAGTGTGCATGCTATGTTAGTACTTGGTTTGGTTATGTTGATCTGTCATGCACTCTAAGGTTATTTAAATATGAACATTGAATATTGTGGAGCTTGTTAACTCCGGCATTGAGGGTTCGTGTAATCCTACACGGTTAGTGGTGTTCATCATTCAACAAGAGAGTGTAGAGTCTAGCATCTATCTATTTATTCGTTATGTGATCAATGTTGAGAGTGTCCACTAGTGAAAGTATGATCCCTAGGCCTTGTTCCTAAATATCGCTATCGCTGCTTGTTTCTTGTTTTACTGCATCTTTACTTCCTGCAGTATTACTACCATCAACCGCACGCCGGCAAGCACTTTTCACGGCGCCGTTACTACTGCTCATATTCATTCATACCACATGTATTTCACTATCTCTTCGCCGAACTAGTGCACCTATTAGGTGTGTTGGGGACACAAGAGACTTCTTGCTTTGTGGTTGCGGGGTTGCATGAGAGGGATATCTTTGACCTCTTCCTCCCTGAGTTCGATAAACTTTGGGTGATCCACTTAAGGGAAACTTGCTGCTGTTCTACAAACCTCTGCTCTTGGAGGCCCAACACTGTCTACAAGAATAGAAGCACCCGTAGACATCACAACACGTCGGCTAGAATTCTGTGAGAGACATTAAATCTCTTAGGGCATGTACAATGGTTATATTTTGGCGATGCCACTTAGGGCATGTACAATGGTGATATCTTAGCACTGCAACGTAGGATAAACCCTAAGCCTGAACCCTAAGCCTAATCTCAAACCCTAAACCCTAAGCCCTAAACCCACTTAGGGCATATACAATGGTGATATCTTAACACTGCCACGTAGGATAAACCCTAAGCCTAAACCCTAAAACCTAAGCCCTAAACCCACTTAGGACATGTACAATGGGCCTTCTCTTAGCACTGCCACGTAGGATAAACCCTAAGCCTGAACCCTAAGCCTAAACCCAAACCCTAAACCCTAAGCCCTAAACCCACTTAGGGCATGTACAATGGGCCTTCTCTTAGCTCATCTCTTAGCAACAATCTCTCTCAACACATATTTAGGGATTTCTCATTACTAGAGATAACACTAAAAAATAACCCATTGTATATAATGTTTTATTGTTATATCTAGATTACGTGGCATGGTTAAAATAAGACGGTCTTATCAACCATTTTTCAAGCCCTTAATTGCACCGTAATTTTCTCCACTTTTATTTTGTTTTTCCCTTCGCTTAGGAGCGGCAATAACTAGCGACTAGTTCTAAATCTACGGACTGACGTGGGGTCAAGTTAAGAGGGAAGATGCACGTCTCATTAATACCATGGAAAGGAAACACTCGTCGGTCCGCCGTGTCGACGCAGAGGAGCGCAGCGTGTCGACGCAGAGGAGGGCAGCCCAGCAGTGCATGCAGGGGACGTCACATCGGAGCTATTTTTTAGTCAAAGCATTGATCGCGCGCAGTGCAACGCTGAAAGATCGAGATGTCGCCTAGAGGGGGGTGAATAGGCGATTAAAAACTCTTGCGGATTTGTCTTGTAAGAATGCAGAATTAAACTAACGTTTAGTTTACAAGCACAAACCCTAAGTATGCTAAGCTCAACTAAGTGTAACAATAGCAACTAGAGGTAAGCAAGATAGGCACAAGATATATGTAGCACAAGTGATAGCAAGATATATGAACTTCAAGCACGATGGCTATCACAAGGAAAGAGAGCTCGGGTATAGAAATAACCGAGGCACGCGGAGACGAGGATGTATTCCCTTGTTCCCTTCCTTTGCAAGAAGGTACGTCACGTTTGGAGGAGTGGAGGTCCCACGAAGGATTCCCCGCACCACGAAGGCTCACCCTATTCTCCGAACCACACCCACGAAGGATAATGGCCCTTTCCTTATGGTTAGCTTTTCCTCCGCTCCGGAGATGGCAAGCTCCACAACCACTTCACAAGCTCCACGAAGGAGAATCCCGAGCCTCTTCACAATCTTCTTGAAGAGATCACCGGAGCACCAATCACCAAGCCAACTAGGAGGTCTCCCTCCAAGAGTAACAAGCTCACGGTCTCTCACTCGAACTAATCGTGGTAGATAGCTCAACACTATGCAGTGATGCAAAGCAAGAACACTAGAGGTGTTCAAGTCCTTCACACTCAAATCCCACCAAAGCAACAAATGCTAGGATGAGATTGGAGAGGAAGAACAAAGGGGAAAGTCAACCAAAGACTCCAAGATCTAGATCCCAAGAGCTTCCCTCACTTAGAGAAGAAATGGATTGGTGAAAGTGTAGATCTAGATCTCCTCTCTTAGATCCCTCAAGAATGAGCAAGAATGGTTGGAGGAATCAAAGGGGAGAGCAAGTTCTTCAAATGCAACAATGGAGGAGAGAGAATGGGAAGAACTAACTCAGCCCAAGGTGGAAGATGGGCTATTTATAGCCCAAGAGCAAATATAATCGTTGGGGAAAACTTGGGCTGAGTCAACCGTCGAGGAAGCCGGTCAACCGGGCCTGGGGCCGGGCCGTCCGGTCCAGGGCCCGGTCAGACCGGACCACAGACCGGACCAGCCGGTCCAAACCGGGCGGCAGACCGGACCTCGACCGGGGTCACTTTGCGTCTTCCAGGAACTCATCCGGTTGGAGCCCGGTTGGCGCCCGGTTGGCGACCGGACGGCACGCCGAGCCCGCCGGTTGGTAGGCCGGCTGACCGGGTGTCAGGCCGGAGCTAGTCCGGCGCACGGACCGGTCCGACCGGGTCCCAGACCGGGTGAGCAGGAAAACATGTTATACAAAAACTGTGATAACTTTTGTGTCCGGACCCCGATTGACATGAAACCAATTTTGTTGGAAAGATAACGACGAATAGAACATTTTAGATGATTTTAGAGAGGGAGTCTCCCACCGTCAAGAACCGGTGAAGACGTCCAAACTCGAAAACGCAATAGAAGATGCATGCGGATTCCGTTTTCGATGAACTTGGGCTTGTTGTAAAGCTAGCAACAAGCTCAAGAACCTCACACGAGAGAAACACCAAGAAGCAATAGGGATATGCAAAGTATGCAAAGGATTGAGCTCCCTAAGACGATGCGATCAAGTTACCCAACCGAAAGCCCCTCTTGATAGTGCGGCTATCTATCCTATAATCCTGTCTCCCATCAACCACCTTGAGATCGGTAAAAGGAAAACCTATCAAGGTCATACTTTTTGCCTTGCGCATCCCGCTTGATCTTGATGATAACTCTTCAAGTTCTACACAAGCCGGAATGCCTCACTTGATCATCATCGCTTCGTGAAGACTCACAAATGCTCCCCCATACACCATGATGGGAAAGCTCTATTGATGCACATCTTCACATGTCCATTATCACCAAATGGACGGCAAGCTTCAAGCATGTGATCACTTGAGATGCTCATCTTGAACTTGCCCGACTTAACCTTGTACCTTCTCATACTCTCATAAGATAGAGCATGGCTAATATTGAGTTCCACATAAGAACTCCATCTTCATTTCTTCTTCTTGATCATATCACATATATGTCTTCAAATCGATGATCTTGATGCCAACACACAAGATGTATCTTTATTTACATGGCATCCATACTTGAATCCAACACATGGAATACAAGTAGAACCTATGGAATATTCCTACATATAAACTCAATGAAAACATTAGTCCATAGGGGTTGTCATTAATTACCAAAACCACACATAGGGGCAATGTACCCTTACAAGCGCAGAGCACGCGGCTGCCATCGCCTAGCACACGTTACCATTTACTTCCTACGCTTTCCCACGTAGCTTCATCAACCGGCTTTATCTCACCCAATTAATTCACTACGCCTCAACTTCCTCGCCCCGGGTCAATAAATAGTGCGCCTCAACTTCCTCTTCTTCTTCATCTTCCAAAAGCCTAGCCACCATGCCGTACCACCCACCCTTCAGCAGCTCCTCCGACGAAGTGAGAGACGAAGACAACCACCCTGAGCGACGCCATTGGTATGAGCGGTCGCTGCCGAAGAAGCGAGCCTGACATGGGCGAGGCGGGCGGGGTGGAGATGGGCGACGCACCGCCCACCGCTCTGACTCCGACTCCCCCAAGGAGTCAAACGACGTGTTCGTCCACAACCCCGACCCGAACGACGTCGTCATCCCCCGGACCGAGAAGTGGTGGGAGGAGCAGTACCGCCTGGAGGCTCGCCAAGAAGCTCATGACGCGCGGCGGGACGAGCTGAAGAAGAGGCGCGTCGAGGCGGAGGCGCGCCAGGACAGGGAGGCTCGCCAGGACATGGAGGCTCGCCGTGAGACACGACTCCGGGAGGAGGCTTATGCCGCGATCGACGCGGCCCAGAGGGCGGCGAGGAAGGAGGACTGGATCGCAGCGGGGTGGAGGCCACCGGCGGCGCAGTAGGCCAGCCTCCCGGCGGTGATGATGGTCGCCGGATCGACGCCAACTAGGCTACGGTTTGGGTGGGGCCAGCCCGGTAGTATTTTTATATTTTTAATGTGTTTTATCTATGTGTAACAAGGCTACTATGTACGTGTTCGTGTCGTGAAACGATACTAAATATCGTAATGCTACTATTATGAGTGTTTTAATTTTTTTTTAATCTATTTTAATGTATTTTTATCTATTTCCTTGTTTTATGACAAATTCAAATGCTTAGTACTACTCTCTCCGTTCCTAAATATAGGGTGTATAGTTTTTGGCATGGAAATTAAGAAACGCACATTGAGAGCAGCTTACATGAGTTTTGGGCAAGATTACCCCAAAATTATTGCTTTGAGAAAATAGAGGAGTTTGCATGAGCTAAGTCTAACTAAGTGGTTCTACGCAATACACTTATATTTTAGATTTTTTTCGGAAAAAACTATACATCAAGGAACGGAGGGAGTACTACCTTCCACTAAAAACACTTATAAAAATACTCAGTAATATTACAAATTCAAATTTAAATTCAAATTTGAACCACTATTACAAACCTTATAAGAAGCGGTCGTATTGGGCCTGGAAGCGCACTATTGGGTCTGACCTTTCCTAGAACCTTCGTCGGGTTTTTTTTTCATTTAACTAAACTTGGCAAACCCTGCACAAGCGACCTCAACAACAAGGTAGTTTTGTCAAATTGTTGTTGCATTTGATTAAACATTGATTACAAAGCATAAGATCCATCTCATTACTATTACAAAGGATGGAAATTGATAAGTGCTTTGTCTAACGTCTAATGATCAATAGATAAACAAAGCTGAGAAATTACACAAAAATAAAATAGGCCAGCCATCAGATTATCCTGCTTTTTCAAATTGACAAGTTTCACTAGCTGCTTGTTGACCTTCTTCAACTCCCTCACCGTCATCTCTTCCGCAACCCCTTCCAATTTCCCCACCGTAGCAGCAGATCCCAATTTCTCCATCGCCGACGACAAATTGAATCCCAGTGTTGCGCCCTCCATCTCAGTCCTCCTAATGTACTCATCAATCCACTCAAAATACGTGCATTTCGCCAGATCCTGAAAAAAGAAAAAAATTAACCCTAATTCCCAAATCGGACGAAAACGCAAAATTGAGGAAAATCAAACGAAATTGGCAGAGGGGAAACTCAGATCCCACCTTCCCTGGCTCTGCTTTGCTCTCGCATTTGACAAACTCACGCCCGGCGTTGCCATTCTTGTCCCTCATGGTGACCAGCCTCTTCAGGGGCGCCGTCCGTGGGCAATCAGGGTAGCTGTCCAACGGCACTGGACCGTAGCGTTGCCATTTGAGCTGGGAGGCGGAAGAGGAGCTCGATATCGTCTGTTAGCGTTGCCGCGCGTCGTCGTCGGAGAAGTAGGGGGGAAGAGAGGATGCAGATGAGGATGGAACGGTCGGGGATTGCTCCGGCGCGGGGGCGAGGCGGCTCTCTTTTGTACCAGCTGAGAGCTATGGGTCCCATGCAGTGAGGTGGATAAGCTGTGAGTCCCGCGAGGAGGTGTACAAGAGGTATGTCCTGCGCTTGGAGGTGTCGTGTGCTGATGTGGATAAGTTGTGGGTCCTACTCAGCCCATGTGATTTGAGTTGATAAGCTTTTTTTTTTTTTTTTTTTGCGAAACACAGTACAATCAAAGACGCTCATACATACGCGCACACACTCACCCCTATGAACGCACACACGCACACCCTACCCCTATGAGCACCTCCAAGAGACTGCGTTGAAGAACTGATCCGGCGGGTCTTGAGATTGACGAAGTCACCATAGGCGCCTCGCTGTCGACGGGAACGTCGCCTCCCACTGAAGAATATTCCGCCTTTATGAGACACCAAAGTGTCAAATCTGGGATTTGAACTCTGGCGGGCTGGGGGTGCCACTGCCCTCCTAACCATCCAACCAGGGGTTGGTTCTCTTGAGTTGATAAGCTATCTACTGTTGTTTAAGAGAAGTGTCGCATGCTAGCTATTTGCATCGTTAGGAGCATCGCATGTAGGCTATTCCTACGAACAACATTGTTTTCTTTCCAATAGAGAGGAAAGACGTCGCACACGAGTTATTTGCCCGCAGCGCCTTAGGGTCGAGCGGCAACGTCGGGCTCCGCTCCGACTCGCCGCTGCCATCCGGGAGCGCTTGGCGGCGGCGAGCCCGACGAAGAGGCGCGGCACGGCGAACAGCACGCAGCCGGCGCCGCGGGGCCTGGCCGCATCTCCTGCTCCGGCGCCGCCCGCGGCGGAGCCCGGGCCCTGGTCCGACTCCGTCCTCCCAGCATCGCCGGCCGGAGGAGCCCGCCAACCGCGTGCAACCGGACATCGATCGATCAAGAACGGACAGAAAACATCGCGAATCTACTCCATTTCACGCATCCGCATCACGTTCTTGCACCTCGTCCAAGATCACAACTCCCACAAAACCGCTAGAAACTTCCACATAATATAATCCCACCCATCTCATTTCAACTCGTGAGCAAGAAAGAAATAAGGCAAGCAAGCACACCCACCACCGCCCTCACCTTTCTCTTTCCCCTCTTACGCTTTTGCAGCTAGGTAGCAGGAGTATCTCTTCTTCCTCCTCTCACCGCTCTTCCTCATCAGCTCTGGAAATGGCAGAGGGGGAGGCCGGAGGGGAAGGGAGAAAAGGCGAGCGGGGAGGGGAGGGGAGGGGGAGCACAGTGGAGGCCAAAACGACACTGTGCTACTCCTACTCGTACCACTCTATACTCGCTCTACTGTGTGCGTCACTTTCGCTTCCATCAAAATCAGAGACGCAGAGGAGAGAGGAGAGAGGAGGCTTGTGAAATACACCAACCTCCTTCTCCTTGCCATTCATGATTCATGGATGTCAGAGAAACGGAGGCAGACGCGACGTTTTAACAGCGCTGCTTGTACTGAACACTGCGTATGAATACAGTCTAGTAGGTGTCCTATACGGTTCCAAGGACGGCCTGGCCCCCTAGGCCTTCAATACTGCCAGGCCTGTCACCTCCGTGTGCTAGGCGTATTAGTAGCAAGGGATTTGCTAGTTCTGAAAACTGAATTCGTGCTCAGTTAAATTTTATATGGTTAGATTTAAGTTGTGATTTGTGTTACTTTTTAGTTGTAACATGACTTGCAACTAAGATTTTATGACATCATTTGATTGAGAATGAAGTTAGTCTCCGTCGACTAAGAAATAGCCACACCCTAGTAGTAGAGGTTTATTTTATACACGACGGTATACACGCATAGATTGTAGGATAAAATCAATTTGTTTCTCCTAGTGATAAAATTTCATATACCCTCCCACAATGGGTGAGCTCGTTCACCCGGGTGATATGACCAAACTAAATGGAATGTTTACTTACTTTATAAATCCACAGTTTGAGAGGTCTTATCCATCTAACAACGTATAGCTAAGGAAGGAAATCTTCCCCATTAATCGACATTTTTTAAATTTCAATATACCCATAGAAAAAATGTATTCCCTCCATCCATTAATAGATGTTCGATGGTTCATTTAAATTCGGATGTATCTATGCACTAAAGTGTGTCTAGATACATTTGAATTTAGACAAACTTTTTATATCAAAAGATGGACAGAGGTAGTATCATTGCTTAGATTCATTGAACATAGGCCCAATTATAATACTGCACTTATTATTTCCTTATGTTACATTTGATGAAAAAGTTTGTTGCAATTCACTCATTACTTCTCGGAGCAAGGAGCTATTGCCTTTGTTCCAAAATGTAAGACTTTTCATGTAGTTAATTTCATTTAAACTTGAACCTGCTCTTTTCCGGTTGATCATGGGTAGGATCGACGTGCATTAAGTCATGGTGGGTCCCATCTTAATCCGTACCATTATCCCTTCTCCTTTCTTCTCTAACTCCACCTCCCCCCACCCCCAGCGATAATACCTCTTCTTTCCATGTCCCCCGTACAACCATGTGGGAGAGCCGATGCGGCTCCCCGTGGCCGCGTCAACGGTCGGTCGGAAGAAAAACTTTGGGTGGCTAGGGTGCAGGGTCACCGAACTTAGGGTTTAGGTGGGGGTTGTCAGGGAAGGAGTTGGTGGCGCTGGGGAGGGTAGCTTAGAGGGATGGCCTGGGCGGGGATGGACTGACTGAGGTGGTGTTTTGGGCAGGGCGGTGTGGCAAGGCGGCGTGGGAGTGATGTCGGCCATAGGTGGCGGTGGCTGGTGCTTCATGACCCACAAGTATAGGGGGTGTATCGTAGTACTTTCGATAAATAAGAGTGTCGAACCCAACGAGGAGCAGAAGGTGTTGACAAGCAGTTTCGATGAAGGATTCACTATAAATGCTCACGAGACAAGTATTCGGGGGGTTTTAGTATAACGAGATGAATAAAGTACAAGTAAGTAAAGTGCGACAGAAATAATTGCAGCGAGTGGCC
>NC_061513.1:330340171-330404734 GCF_022539505.1 Lolium rigidum | reverse complement strand
AGGGTGGCCGATCTTCTCGTTGAGCGATGGTAGATGGTGGATGATAACTCGCGAGATGCCCTCGAACTCTCCGGATGTTCCCCCGCTGCCAGTGCAACAGATCTTCAACCCTATGGATATTCGCAACACCACACGCTTGCGCACGTAGCCGCCGACCACGAACGGTAAGTTGCAATCTTCTAATTCCCAGTGGAACAGCAGATCACACGAATACTTTCAGTAAAATTCCAAATCGATACGAATTGGAGAGTATAATTTCAGAGAACTACGTATAGCAATTCAACTAAACATATTTTTATCTAAAACATTGTCTAACCCTAATTTTACAATACTGGTTGCTATCTACACTACTTAAAAAGGAGGAACATGTTCCTTATTCTGCCACTACAGCAATACGTTCGTCGTACTCCGTCGCGCTTCGCTCGCGTTGAAATGGGCCAAAGCCCAACACATCCGCCACCACGTCGCCTCCTTTCCTCCTTGCCTGAAAAAAACGTCCCTCATTTGCATCTCACGAAGCTTTCTTCCACGCCGCCGCTCCCACCCCGCCCCCACCCCCGCCGGCCCGTCCAGATCGGCCTTCCCAACCACATCGCGCCCCGCATACCCCGTCGACACCCTACCGATCCCACCGACGAAGAGACGAAGAGTTGTCGCGAACGTCAACGACCAGCGGCGGCGGCACGACTAGCGGTAGCACGCGGCGGGCGGCGACGCGAACAAAACGCATAGCACGGCGCAGCAACAGAAGCTCCCACGCGATGAGACCTCCTGCCTGTGATTGGATCAGCCTCTCCTGACGGGATCCACCTTCCATGAGGCATGTACTCAACTCAATCTTCTATTGGAGCCTCTCTTGAATCGCATTGGAAACCCTAACCCCCACCGAACTATCTCTTTGTACATTCTTGCCAGGAACTGGATCGAGCCGCCACTACTCTCGGTGGCCGCCGCCGCCCGGATTCGTGCCGCCACTGCTCTCGCGCGCAGCCGCCTTGATTCGTGCCGCCGCCGCCCTGAATCGCGCCTCCGTCGCCTGGAATCGAGCCTCCGCCGCCTGGACTCACCTCTCCCCATCTGGATTCAGCTCGCCCTGCCGAGATTCGCCAGCAAGGTAACTCCTCCCGCCGTTCTTGCTTTTCTGTTTCTCATTTCTGGTTGCTCCCGTTTTGCTTGCTGCTACTGTTCTTGGTGCGCTGCTTTTCGATGGCCTGATGCGGCTGCTCTGTATTCATTGCTGCAAACTGAAATCAGCAACATCATATCCAGCACCTGAGTTGTGTCTCTGATATGCAAAGGAGTAGGAAAGTCAATAGAGATTTTGATTTTTTTTTTGGTACATGTGTTGGCTGTCATATAGATACTCATTACTGTCCGTGTGTTTAGTGAATTTTATAGGAAACTCATCAGGTGTGGCTGAAACGGAAATTCCTCATACTCTATAAGCTGGTTGTCTGATAGGACCGTTGCCGCCGTAGTACCCGAATGGCGCAGCCTTGGTGTCGGTCAGCATGTTAGAGGAGCCCCCCTCGCCTTGTATGAGGCCGTGCTGCTGCCGAGTACGGTGGCATGGCGTGCATCAGGTATTTGTGCTGGCAACGCTGCTATATTGCTATATTTACTCCGCGTATAACTTCGCACCAGATATTATTCTAATAACAGATAACATATTTGTTTTGTATACCTTCGCACCATAAGCATAGGAGCATTTGTGTCTGATTCTTTGGCTATCATATCAATTTTGTCTACACTCGGACTCATGGAGGTCTCACACTCATATCTGTAGCAAATTTATTCTTACTATGATTCTTTCATCAGGATTAAGGTGAACAGGAGTATATGTTAATCCTTCCTATGAGATTAGGGGTGAATTTAATTATTCTTACCATGATTTTTTACATGTTCTGTAACAGATTATATAAGAAATGTTTTATCATGCAAGCACGTTCTATCTAAATATTTAGAGGAGCTCCCCTTTTCTTGTATGAGGTCGTGCTACTTCCGAGTACGGTGATGTGCATCGGGTATCTGTGCTAGCTATCATGCAAGCACTGTTTTGTTTTGAACGATGTGTTTATAAGTGAAGCATATAATTTCTTTATAGATCTTGCTCATTCGTTTGTTATATGAAACATGATATTTCTTCTTTCCAGATATGAAATGGTAATAAATATGTAGGCGTCGACGGTCTTGACCGCACTGACCCAGGATGTGCTGGTGACGGAACAGCCATGGCCTTCGGTTTGCCCGAAGAGTTGGCGGTGGTGCTTCCGGCGCACAGGTTCGAGCAGCTCGACGTGGCACGGAATATCACCTCCATCATGCTAGCATCCCACGCCGCGCATCCCACGCCGCACATCCCACATCAGGTGGCTCAAGGCTGAGGCCGCGGAGATGCGAACAACTCGCCTAGAGCACCACCGCTGTTGGGCACCTCCGCAAGAGTGGCCTCGCTCACCATCGACCGCCTCAGCTGCGCCGACGACGAGAAAGTAAGTTTTCATTGCAATTGTGAAGTAATTAATACCCTAATGTATCTACATCTACACTACTATTCTTAGATTTGAAAGAAAGCATAGTGTTTGACAGGTCATGTACTGGATTGTCTACATGCATGTCACACCATCTGTTCCATGTCCATTTTTAATGTAATTCATCCTCTCTACGCTGGCTGATGGTGATGTGTAGGATGGGTCAAACCCATCCCAATGTTGATACCCTCTTCTCTCTATATGTAGTTCTCCAAGTATTTCTAATTATCATTTTCCATGTGATTTTGCTGACAAATAGCTCGATATGGGTTTGTATTTAATACCTGTAGACACACTAATGTAACAATGCTTTAGTCTGATTTTTTTTCGAAATGTTCAGTCTCATTGTTGTACCCGGTTATTTTATTTCCCACCAAGTGTTATCTTGCAATCTCATGGTCCTTTACTAAAGCTCGAATTTTACTGAACTTGTTCGTCCTTATTTTGTCCTACTACTCTCAGAATTTATACATAGAGAATGATACCATGATAGTCTATACATAGAAGGATACCGGGATACAGAGAAAGAGAAACAAAGAGTTGGAGAGTACCATGGTCGTTTATTTCTTCTGATTGCCGATGAGGGTGCCTCCTGCATTAACAACGACAGAGGCTCCATGTTTGCTGACGGCAACGTACCTAAATCGTCCTCTACTGATAGGCTGGTAAGCGTTTCTTTTTTCCTTTACACAATATGAATTCATTTTATAGTTGATACTTGGTAGTTGGTCTTTACTAGGGAAAATTCTTTCGAGTAAAGCCTAATCAGTTCAAGGAGATAGATCCAAACATTATTTGCTTTTGCAAATGTTGGCAGAAACAAAAATGCTCATTGAGACATAAATGGCTATCGAGAGACAACTTACTGCATGAAGCTCTGATTCTCATCCCAAACTTCTGAGTTCAGACATAGTATGCGCATCATGTTTCCTTGACTGCTTTCATGTCTAATGAAATAAATAAAAAATAGCACTTGATGTTTTGTAAGAAAGAGGGTAACACCAGGACTAAATTCCCTTCTCTGTTATTGTTAGTGAAACTAAGGCGCATTCAGGTGATGTCAAAGGTCACCACAACTTGAGAAAATGGGAGTAGATTTGCGTCTTCTGTAAACTGTATCTTGTTCCGATGTTCAATTTGCAAATCTTTGGTCTGCCAAGTAATTATTTTGTCTAGGCAAAATGTTTCTTCGGGGCATCATAGGTGAACTAGAGTTGGAGGGTGGGGAGGCGATGGGTGGATGGAGAGTTAGAGACAGAGGTAGATGATATGATATATTCTAAATAATCACGATAAATGATATTGAATAGGATATATAAGGAAGTCAAGTAGAAGGCTGAAGTAATCTCACAAGATGATCATCTGATGATTGTTTATGTTCTAAAATTAATTTTTTTGTCTTCAGTATGCTGGCGGTATTTTGCATGGAAGTCGACCTAAGCTAACTCTGAAGGTTACTGAATATATGCATTAGCCCTGTTTATTGAGTGATTCTTTACTGGTAATTCTTTTTTGAGATATTTGTTGATTATCAGCAGTCTTTACAATAGGAGAGTACAAAAATAACCCTGCTTATTAAGTCCATAAGATTGTTTGATATTTTTGAAGGTTAAGCTGAAACTGAAGCTTTGCACCAACCTGGAGGACTGTCCAACAAATCCATATCTCCACTGTTGCCTGGTTTGTTCCTTCTTCTACGACACCAACAAGGTCTATTACCCTTCCCGGTACCTCTTGCATTGCTCCCATATTTTCCATGTCTGGCATTTGTTTTGCCGCTCATCGTCGGTCTCTATGTCTGCACTCCATGTATTAATTTTGTTGCCTCATCAGAGACACTCTGTTTTTGTACTGGTACATAGAGTTTGACCTCGTGTGTGAGCCCACCATCAACACTGAATAGCACGAGGAGTATGACTTTAATTGTTCCGGAGACATTAGTTTTTGAATAGTATGGATTTGCTGACATAGTGGTACATAGAGTTTGACCTCGTGTGTGAGCCCACCATCAACACTGAATATTATGGATTTGCTGACATACGCTTTAATTTTTTACCAAATTCTTTCTGCACCATAGCTCTCGGATTTAACACTGTGATATGAAGTATGTAGTGCTCGGATCGAACTGAGTTGAACTTACTAGGTGACCAAAGACTTAAAACAGTGTCATTTTTAATTATTTCCAATCAAGCTATTTTTAGGAGGATCCGTTATGAACTAGAAAACTAAGAACCGAATCATATTTTTTACTTTATTTTTAGATACCTTTGTTCAGTGATTATTTTCTGTGACTTATATGAAAACTTGTAATATAATAATCTGCAGTACCCAAACATTGTTTTAATGATGCTTCTCTCTATAAATCTTAAGTTTCCTTGGTTACTTAAAACAAATTAGGAAGGGTCCATTGGATGAATATGCTTTGTTTGTTCTATAGCATATCGCGCAAAGCTTACTATTGTTGAAGAAATAGCTAAATAGCTGAAGCTCATATTTTCTATAGGTTAGAGAAATTGCAGCGTCATCCACTCGGCCGTGGCTTGCAAAGACTGATGGAGAGGAAGGGCTGAAACATGTTCAATGATGAAGTAGATCGATGAAGTAGCAGAGTACTGGTGGTGGAGTCTGAGCCAATAGGTGGTTGAAAAGGGAAGAAGAAATGGACGTGGTGATGCTTCGTCTTAAATTGATTGGTTTTGAAGAAACATATAGGCCTCATGGAGGAAAGAAGACTATACTTTCAAACAAGATGAGAGCTATACAAATAAGGGAGAGGTGAGGAAAGTATCGCCAAAATGTGGAACAATATTATGTGACAATATGCACATTTGTTAAAATAGCTAAACATTATTTATTTGTATTTGTTTTTCAATTTATACATGCATGAGTAAAGTCTGTCATAAACCTTGAGATTGTAGGGCCGGTCGAAATCAGACCCTGAACTTCAATTTCCCGAAATTAGCACCCCAAACTCCCGTTCCGGTCGTTACTGTCCAGACACTCGTTTCACATCGGGATTTGTTGACGTGTAAGTACTAAACGCTGGGATTACTGACCGACAAATCTGAACAGAGAATCTACCCTTCCTCTCCATCAGTCTTTGCAAGCCACGGCCGAGCATTTCGTCGGGCACTCACTACAGCGGCGGTTGGTGGCCACCGAGAGGCGCCGCACTAGCTGGCCATCCTGCAGTCGACGATAGTAGCAGGACCAAGGACGAACGCAACCTCCGCGCGGGCGTCGCTTGGCCACGTCGACGCACGCCACGAGCTCGGGCAGCCTGCACAACGGCTACGGCGTGTGTCGCTAGCTCCTTATCCAAGCCTACGAGCAATGACCAGGACCTCGGGGCTGCGTTCACCGCGACAGCCTTGCTGCTTGGCGCCACCAACACCGAAGCAAAGTCTCCCGGTGACATTGTTGCACGCTCGGCGACTTCACGTGCCGCGACGATGCAGCCGCAACCGCCGCCAAACGGATCCCGGCTCGGTGGTTCGCGTCGCGGCCGCTAGGCGGGGCATCGATCCTCGCGCCGGCAGAGGACGCCGAGAAACACATGTGCATCAAACTAAACGAAGGATAAGAAACTAACTAGCTATTGATCTCCAATATCCGGTCGATTGATTTCTCGCTAGTTGTCTACGCATCGGCCAAGAGTCGAACCAAGCAAGCCAACCTGCTCCATCGTGGATTTGTGGTTGATTCAATCGCCTATGCTCGATGCTGCATTGGACGCGGCCCGCGGGCATCGCGTGGGAGTGCCGCGGAACTGCTGCTCTATACAGAGAGAGATCAATACAAGAAAAATACAGAGGATGAAGATGATAAATATGATATGTAGGACATGGGTGTCAGGGAGAGAGTTGAGAGTAAGGAGCAATCTTCCTGTTTGGTAAGGACAAAAATGACATCTTTGACCGGGAATGTTAAGTTTAGGGTGCTGATTTCCGGGATTAGAAGTTAAAGGTTTGATTCAGCCACCCTCTATTAATTCAAGGTTTATTACTCTACATGCATTGTGTTTCAAGTAAGTATCCACTATGTTTCTATTTGTTTTTTAGAAGTGACATCATAGTGGTTAGGAAAGACAGGGTCGCTAGAGGATTGCACGGTAATGACCGCGAGTTGCATTGTATATATTGTCATGTTAAAGGCAATGCACAACTATCTTTACTCATAGTGGGAGAAAATGAGATGTTAAATATTCATATTCATGTGCATTATATATAATTATACGGTTGGAAAGAAACCTGTAAGCCCGTGGCAACGCACGGGCATTTTTACTAGTTTATTAAAAGGAGCAGCTACGTCCGCTGGTGAACCGATCGAATCGTTCGTGGTCACTCGCGCACGTCCGATCCATGCATTGCCGGCCCATGTATTTCACGACCAAAAACTGATCCATGCTTCTTTGTTGGGCCCCACTCAATTAATTTGGCCAAACTTAATGGTCTTGTAATGCTTGACGTTGGGGCTGCCCTTGCCTGATGCATACAGCTATACCTGTAAGTGGCCACGCTCGTGGCGGCCCACCAAGTGCCGCTTGGGCCCGTTCAACCTAAACGGAAAGATGCAGCCCGTTCGTATAATACCGTTATCGCTAGCGGCAGGCCGCCTGCCCGCTCCCGTCGCTCGCCCTGCCTCCGCTCCGTAACAATTAACAAGCAGTGTGCTAAGACGTGAGTGAGGCCCGTGACCGCTAATTGGATGGCTTCATCCATCATCGCTCTTTGCGCGCGTGAGCCCGAACGAATTCTCTCGATCGATCCGTTCCAAGACGTGAATAACACTAGCTCTAAACTCTCTGAACAACAAAAATGACAGATTGATGCCCTTCTTTACAGCAAAAATCCTTCTCCGTTCCAAACTCTCTGAACACCAAAAATCCTTCTCCGTTCCAGGATTTTTTTCTCCTGGCAGAGTTTTTCTCCTGCTCTTCTTTACATGAGAATAAAAAAAGTAGACAAGACATAATGTAAACTGAGCATAAACAAATTTAAGAGGTTAACTTTAACACCACAGAATCCACAGTTTAAGTGACAATTGTCATAAGCTAACAAATAAGAAAATCCATTACAAAATATGTATAAGCAGTTCAAAACAACACTTCACAAGTCATAACCAATGATACGGAGCTTAGTTAAGCAACAGTACGTGCATCACAGGAATATCAGTGCATCAGTAAATCCCAAGTTCAGTAAATCCCTGAGTCTCCAAAATATTACACTAGGATCCTGATACACTAGGATGATCTTCATTCACTCTCTTTTGCTTGAACCATGAGATCTGCTTGCATTTTCTTCATCTTTGGCAACCTTTCCATCCTTTCTTGCTGAAACGTAAGTACAAAAATATGAGAGTTACTACAAGCCATTAATCTGGAGTGACTCATGGTTCCGGGAATTTAAGTTGCAGGCAAGTATAAAATCTCCTATTCAGGGGATGGTCATGCAATGAGTAACTACATTTTAGAAATTCCAGTGACTAGGTAAAATAAACATGGGAGAACTCATGTAGCAAGCTATACAGATGTCTACTTGTTTACCTGGAACAATCACGAAACCTCATGAGGTTCGCTTTCTTCGCAAAAAGGTTCTGCAACAATTATAATCAAAATAAGCCAGATGATACATATTAACCAAATATATTAGCATATTTACGAAATAGAGTAGACGCTAAAAGAAATGCTTACCACCACGCCTAATCCAATCCCCATAACACATCAATGCCTCAACACTATCAGCTCCAAGGCTAGTTCTGTGATCGGTTATAACTCTTCCGCACGTGCTAAACGCGGACTCAGATGCAACAGTCGAAGCTGGAACAGCCAGTACATCACGAGCAATACTGCCAAGTATTGGATACCTTGGAGAGTTCACAGCCCACCATTTTAGAATGTCGAAGTCTGGTGTACGGGGATGAAAGTCTTCCTCTAGGTAGCGTTGCAGCTCATTGTGGCTTTTAGCTTTCTTAAGCTTCACATGCTCATCAAAATCTGAAAGGGCATCATCCACCAAACCAGCTTCTTCACCATTTTTCTCTTGTGACTGGATAATAATATTCTCTTCAATTTCAGCACCATATGCAAGAAATAAGGCCATGATAGCCTCCTTTACTTCTTGGATATGTTTATCCGCACCAACTCCAAAGTATTTTTTCAATCGCAACTCAACAAGCTCCATTTTAAACCTTGGATCCAGAATCACCGGTACACAGTTTGTCAAGTATGACTCCATGAAGTACTTATGAAATTTCTTCTTCATTTCTTTGACCATGATTCTGACTGTAGGATTGCTGCTCTTTTCCTGTTCATCTAGTACCACTTTCACGCTCCAGATTTCGAGGAAGTAGAGATTGGATGTAGGGTAGTCTGAGCCTGAAATGACATTGGTCGCATGGCAGAATACTTTCAGAAGCTGACAAATATCTAAAACCATTTCCCATTCCTTGTCTGAAGGACCAAATGTGTAACTTGGCTCTTGGTTTTGCAAGGTCTCGAAGACTTTTCTGAATGGTAAAATGGACTCGAGCATAAGGTACGTGGAGTTCCATCTTGTAGATACATCTAGTGAAGGCTGATGTTTGCAGTCTATTCCAGCTTGCAGAACCAACTTGTCAAATTGTTCTATTCTATACTGAGAACTTCTGATGTACTTCACACTATTTCTGACGTTGTCCACAACAGAATCCATGGTTTTTAGTCCATCTTGCACTATTAGATTTAGCACATGCGCTGCACACCTAATGTGTAGAAGTTTTCCTTTATGATGGATAAGGTTTCGATCAACAAGATTTTTTCTGAGATGGCTAATCATCTTGGTGTTTACTTCCGCATTATCGAGTGTGAAACTACATATCTTATTCTCAATGTTCCAATCACGAATGCTCGTCAATACCACATCAAACATATTCCAAGCATCATGGGGTGTTTCGAGTAGACAAAATCTTATGATTCGATGCTTAACTTTCCATTTGCTATCAATCCAGTGACATGTGATACAAAAATACCCAAGTTTCTGGTTTGAAGTCCACATGTCCCCGGTTAATGATACTCTATGATTGCATTTCATGAAGAAATTTTCATTGTAACTCCTAAACTGATGGTAAGCTGCGATGCAATCATTTTGAAGTGTTACTCTACTAATTGGTTTGAACCAGGGATTTATTGATGCACAGAATTTCCTAAAGCCAGCATACTCAACAAAGGAGAAAGGCAGACCATGCAAGACAACTAACTTGAGAAGCTCGGTCCTTGCATTTTCTTGGTCAAATTTCCAATCAGGGTCTATTTCATCAGAATTTCTGATTTGTTTAATCACCCCATCCATTGAACATTTGACCTCACATAGCTTCAAGTGCCTAGCAAGTTGACTGGTACCTGATACCTTAGAGGCTGGAAAGATATTGTTGCAATACTTGCATTGGCCTTGCATTAGAAATCCATTAATGTATATTGGCTCGGCCTCCTTCCAAATGATAGAGGTCAACTTGCGTGGTCTGCGTTTGGATCCTACAAGAATGAAAGTTTCAATGTTAGAAACTGGACATGAAATCCACATACTTGCATGATAAACACTAGCAGCAGTTCATAACTTACCATGGGTAGTAGCAGGCAAGAGACGATCATGCAAAGTAGCTGGAGTATCATGTCTAGGAACAGGTGAGAGAGCATGCAAAGAGACTGGAGTATCATGTCCAGAAGTAGGCGAGAGAGCATGCGAAGAAGGGGACTTCAAAGTCCGGGTTGTACTTGGAGTTCTTGCATGTAAATTTGATGATTGCACTTTTCTTCTAGCAATCATATTTATTATAGGAGACCCCGAAACAATTGGAGGCAATTTTTTTCCCAACTTTTTGGATTCCTTCAATTAGAACAAGATGACTATATTAGTAATCTCATGGTCGATACTAGCAGGACAGAACTTCCATAAATTATAGCACAATATAACTTCCATAAACTGGATCAAGACAGGGATCTTACTTTTGACTTGATAGTCCTTGCAACCTTTCTTGGCCTTGAGCTTTCACTTGCATGAGATACAGATCTTTTGCCCCCTACGGTTTGAGAGAGATCATTGGCATGTGCATCTTGTACTTGCATGGTCTACAAACATGTGTAGCAACAATAGACAGTCAGCATATTTCATGACACTAATAAAATTTATGTGTTTGAATAAAGTTACACATAGAGAACAATAAATAAAGTTGCACAGATATCAAGCCTCACTAAATAATGAGGTTTGTTGTAATACAACCGGTCAGGCTATACAACAGAGATAAAACAGAGATAAAAGTGAAGGGAGAAGGGCTAGGTTTTAGTAAAACTGGTTGTTGCTGAAGCTGTAGTGAACAAAAGTGAAAATGTGTATGCAATTGTGGGTCAAAATTTGACAGTGCAGCCTGCCTTACTGAGCAGCTAAAGTTCCCAAAGTTCTTTGTGAATTCCACTTGATGTTTGGAAAATGTTTGTAAAACGAAAAGCTTGTCTGTATGGAATATCATGCCAATATGAAAACATGGAAGCACAAGCACTAGCATGTTTACAGGCAAGGTCATGTTAGAAAGGGTGAAATTTCACCTGGAACCACACCATTGGTCTCAATATAGAACATCTGTGAACCGGTTCATATTCTAGTCAATTTAGTGTACTGTGAAAAAAATCAAGGTAATTCCACACTAATCGGAGACGGGCCTTAATTCTCTGTGGCACTGTGATCCAACTGCTAACAGGATGTACATCTTTTAAGATAGCTTTATCAAGCAACACATCGACAATAAGATTCAGTAATCTAGCAGGTCATGAAAAGTAAAAGTGCAGATTATTGTATCATCAGGAAATCGAGGTCAAGATGAAAATCGTCTGACGAATCTTACCTTCTTCCGGCTCTTCGTCTGACGAATCTTGCTGCATCCCTGCTCCTTCTCCCGCACCAGACGGCCGTCCTGCTCCTCCTCATGGGCATGGACGGGCTCATGTGGTTGCTCACAGATCTCGCCGGACGGCTGCTCAACGGGCGGGTTGGAGGTGACGGGAGAAGAGAGGTTGGGGGGAGCGGAGGGATGGAGCGGCGACGGTGGAGCTGTTCCGGCGGTGGAGACGGGGAGTTGAGTGGGGGAGCGGAGGGGTGGGGCGGCGCCAGCCTCCATCGCCATGGAGGGGGTCGGGAGCGGCGCGGCGGCTGTAGCGGTCGAACCGTGAGTGTCCGCCACGTTTTTTCTGTTTTTGTTGGATGTCTATTTAGCAGGGTAATTGGGCTTGGGCTGGCGGCACCGTGGCCCGCCGTTACCACTTACAGATATACATACAGCAGCGTACATGGTTTTGCATGCTGAGGACTAAGTAGTATACGAGCATGTCCATCAACGTTTGCATGTTGGCTGAGTCCCACTTATTTAACTTGAGCGCACAAAGCTTCAATCTAGCTTGCTTTTGCATGTATTTCCTCATCTCCGGCATTCTTCTGGTCGCCTTCCTCCCTCTCCTCCCGCTGGCGCCATACCGATAGACCTCAAATTTAGTAAAATAATAATACAACGATTTAGATAGTATATTATTCTCAGATATCAAAGTATTATTTTCAGCTAGAAAAGAATTCACCTGGTAATAATCATTAGTTAGACTTAATATTTCCTTCCAGCTCAAACATGTAGAATGGTCATATTGCATGATTATATCCTCATCATTCTCCCTTTCTTCATGAAAAGCCGTCCTCGGCTTTTGGTAAACTGAAAGTGGAAGGAACAAAAAGAACAACGTATACGCATAGTATATGTAGATATAGAATGTTGTATCAATTTTACGTACATGAGTAGTATTCTCATAATCCAAAGTGAAGTATATAGAGATACGATCACGATGAGGAATATATATGTATACAATCTTATTTTTCAGTAGTAACTCAAGTGTCCTCACGGAAGACCGATGATCAAAGTTTGTATAAACAAGGTCAAACCAATCCAGAATATGCAAATGTATAGATATTGGATACCATGCTTTTACTGCGCTACTCTGACATGTAGAACAAACAAATATATGACCATGAAAATAACTCAGAGTGTATAATGTGCAACTCAATTTGAAAATATAAGTGAAACATATATTAGTTGCATTTAAATGCAACATGTCTTGGGTCAAACACAAAGGATATGACAAATCTGATTCTATTCTAGAAGAATTAGAACAATCCAACAACGGTAAAATAACGTTTGTTGGCTGTAGTATATCAACTATAAAGGAATCAATATTCATAGAATCATGGAAATTATGTATAATCCCACAGCGAAAAGACTTCATCACATAGCATATAAAACTACAAGCAACAATTTTCAGTTCAGCAATCTTATCACAAGTAATGCATATGTGATCTACCAGAAAGTTCTCATCCATGCTATAAACACCAATAAGATTAAACATGAAAGAACATGCATATGCGCTAGAATTCACATACGAAATTTCAGAAATCTTGTCCATAGCACATTGCACACTCATAGGTTCATTTAACATGATATAAGACACAATATTATCAGACGGTATTTTAGCAAGTACTTCCTTATGAGTAATCAATACCACATGATCAAAATTCGAAATTTGCAAGTCATCACATGGTTTTGAAATATATGTGCAAGTCAAATTCAATGAAGAAACCAACAAAGGAGTAGACTCACAACATTCAGTCGCATGTACCAGCTGTAGCTCCAAATCAGTACCATTGAAAATTTCATCCTCCTCAGATGTAGTAGGTACTGAAACATCTTTCTCATATGATGATGCACGGTCTGGTGATGCAGGTTGTAACACAAGTGGCTCACTTTCTTCAAAAGCAACCTGCATATCACAAGAAACAACAGTAGGAGTAGAGATAATTACGTTAGTGAAAATATCCTCACATGTCCTATCATCTACTACACTCATGTATTCTTTTTCTCTCGTACTCTCAAAGTGTATGCTCTCAACCTCACGTATAGTGGAATCACACAACTCACTTTTAATAACACTCTCACTCAATTTGGCTGTGTGGCTCTCATTCTTACATGGGTTGTGATACACATCCTGGTCACGATGACATATAATAGAAATGTCGCCATCCATCATGATCTTGTACTCCGCGGACAAACAAAACTTCTTTGTTCTCTCCTTGCGAAGGAGATGATACTCATGAAATTTGTCGGCTGGAGCACGCAACAAAGCACGCCGCTTCATATTCCACTTGAAAGACATTTTCTTCACATCACCACAAGACTGAACATGAAACTTGTGGCACCAAGGATTTCCCAAGAGAACGTGACACGAGCAAGGTTTAAAATAGCGCGCTATTTCTCCGTTAATACCACGCAATAGCATATTTGGAGGGTCTACGTTAAATTTTAGTAATTTTACTCGCTATGGCGCTATTTGTGAAATAGTATGATATATCATGCTAAAACTTCATAGCGTTAGCGCGCTATTTTTTCAGGCAAAGTTATTTTCACTTTTTCGTGATGATGAACTGCAATATGTTGGTTCCTCTTCTAGATTACAACTTAATATCGTTAATGCTGATGATTCTTAATAAATAATTTATACTATGTTTTCGCCTTGTGGAATACTGATGTTAGCCTTCTGAAAAATTCGAGATCTATTTGTTGTATGTGGCTATGTATGTATGATTCAGTCAATTTTTGGACTAAATATCCAAACTTTTTAGCGAAATCCTTTATTTTTAGACTATATTTGATACTTTTTCAAAACGATATTTGAAATATAGCACGCAATTAGCACGATATAGCGTCCATAGCGTTTGAAGGAGACCGACGCTATTTCATTTAGCACACTATTTTAAACCTTGGACACGAGTCAAGTGGCACAGGAGATATAACGCATCGAACAACCTCAGTATGCCCGCAGATAGTAATAGGAACATCGGCAGTGTGTGAAATCAGCAATGTAACATATGAAGAGTGCAAGAGGTATGACACTGTACGGGCACTCGTGGGTAGTTGCAATTTCTCGACAACCCAGTACTGATTAAATTGATACTAGAGGAACCATCAATAGTGGTGGCAGCGCATCGCTCACCAATCAACACATTATGGTGGAAAAGCCCATCACCATCAAAAGTACCACGTTCTTCCTCCCAAAAAGCAGCACTACAATATCTATGGTGGCAGAAGCGATACTTGCGAGTCTCCAACGGATCCTTAATGTCATCTGCCATGATTAGTCAACAACCGATATGTATATATGGTGGAAACACTCAACTCAATCAAAACTGAAAGAAACAATGTATCTTATCGTTCCAAAGTGAATTAGAGAAAACTAACCAGCTTGTAGTGGCAGAACGTGCACAAATGTGGCGAAACGAATACCGAGGGTGAAAACTATCACACGACAAACCAGGGTATATGGTGGAGCTTGGTTGGGATACCTAACAACACCAATTCATAAAGCCTAGTGCTCTGATACCAAGATAATAAGGGGTGGCCCGATCTTCTCGTTGAGCGATGGTAGATGGTGGATGATAACTCGCGAGATGCCCTCGAACTCTCCGGATGTTCCCCCGCTGCCAGTGCAACAGATCTTCAATCCTATGGATATTCGCAACACCACACGCTT
Source organism: Lolium rigidum (assembly GCF_022539505.1). Taxonomy (NCBI): domain Eukaryota; kingdom Viridiplantae; phylum Streptophyta; class Magnoliopsida; order Poales; family Poaceae; genus Lolium; species Lolium rigidum. Next base: position 330,389,611 of record NC_061513.1, on the reverse strand, counting down.
GCGCACGTAGCCGCCGATCACGAACGGTAAGTTGCAATCTTCTAATTCCCAGTGAAACAGCAGATCACACGAATACTTTCAGTAAAATTCCAAATCGATACGAATTGGAGAGTATAATTTCAGAGAACTACGTATAGCAATTCAACTAAACATATTTTTATCTAAAACATTGTCTAACCCTAATTTTACAATACTGGTTGCTATTTATTAAAAGGAGCAGCTACGTCCGCTGGTGAACCGATCGAATCGTTCGTGGTCACTCGCGCACGTCCGATCCATGCATTGCCGGCCCATGTATTTCACGACCAAAAACTGATCCATGCTTCTTTGTTGGGCCCCACTCAATTAATTTGGCCAAACTTAATTAATGGTCTTGTAATGCTTGACGTTGGGGCTGCCCTTGCCTGATGCATACAGCAGCGAGTACATGGTTTTGCATGCTGAGGACTAAGTAGTATACGAGCATGTCCATCAACGTTTGCATGTTGGCTGAGTCCCACTTATTTAACTTGAGCGCACAAAGCTTCAATCTAGCTTGCTTTTGCATGTATTTCCTCATCTCCGGCATTCTTCTGGTCGCCTTCCTCCCTCTCCTCCCGCTGGCGCCATACCGATAGACCTCAAATTTAGTAAAATAATAATACAACGATTTAGATAGTATATTATTCTCAGATATCAAAGTATTATTTTCAGCTAGAAAAGAATTCACCTGGTAATAATCATTAGTTAGACTTAATATTTCCTTCCAGCTCAAACATGTAGAATGGTCATATTGCATGATTATATCCTCATCACCATGTGAGCATGCTTAGTTGGTTCATGTGAGGTATATGTCATTTAAGAAAGTCTAGTAGTTCATGATCTCTCATGATTAGCTCCAATTCATTAATATGAGTAGCATGTCATAAATATTTGCTTGCATTGCTTTATTCATAGATAGGTATGACATTGTGGTATCCTCAAGGTTTAAAATAGCGCGCTATTTCTCCGTTAATACCACGCAATAGCATATTTGGAGGGTCTACGTTAAATTTTAGTAATTTTACTCGCTATGGCCCTATTTGTGAAATAGTATGATATATCATGCTAAAACTTCATAGCGTTAGCGCGCTATTTTTTCAGGCAAAGTTATTTTCACTTTTTCGTGATGATGAACTGCAATATGTTGGTTCCTCTTCTAGATTACAACTTAATATCGCTAATGCTGATGATTCTTAATAAATAATTTATACTATGTTTTCGCCTTGTGGAATACTGATGTTAGCCTTCTGAAAAATTCGAGATCTATTTGTTGTATGTGGCTATGTATGTATGATTCAGTCAATTTTTGGACTAAATATCCAAACTTTTTAGCGAAATCCTTTATTTTTAGACTATATTTGATACTTTTTCAAAACGATATTTGAAATATAGCACGCAATTAGCACGATATAGCGTCCATAGCGTTTGAAGGAGACCGACGCTATTTCATTTAGCACACTATTTTAAACCTTGGGTATCCTTGATGTCTACAGGTGCTTCTATTCTTGTAGACAGTGTTGGGCCTCCAAGAGCAGAGGTTTGTAGAACAGCAGCAAGTTTCCCTTAAGTGGATCACCCAAGGTTTATCGAACTCAGGGAGGAAGAGGTCAAAGATATCCCTCTCATGCAACCCTGCAACCACAAAGCAAGAAGTCTCTTGTGTCCCCAACACACCTAGTAGGTGCACTAGTTCGGCGAAGAGATAGTGAAATACAAGTGGTATGAATGAATATGAGCAGTAGTAACGGCGCCAGAAAAGTGCTTGCTGGCGTGCAGTTGATGGTAGTAATATTGCAGGAAGTATAAATGCGATAGAAACGAGTAAACAAGCGAGCGATAACAGTATTTAGGAACAAGGCCTAGGGATCATACTTTCACTAGTGGACACTCTCGACATTGATCACATAACAGAATAAATAGATAGATGCTAGACTCTACACCCTCTTGTTGGATGATGAACACCACTAACTGTGTAGGATTACACGAACCCTCAATGCCGGAATTAACAAGCTCCAAAATATTCAATGTTCATATTTAAATAACCTTAGAGTGCATAACAGATCAACATAACCAAGCCAAGTACTAACATAGCATGCACACTGTCACCTTCACACTACGAAAGGAGGAATAGATCACATCAATACCATCATAGCAATAGTTAACTTCATAATCTACAAGAGATCACAATCATAGCCCACACCAAGTACTACACGATGCACACACTTGTCACCATTACACCGTGCGGGAGGAATAAACTACTTTAATAACATCACTAGAGTAGCACACGGATAAATTGTGATACAAAACACATTGCAATCATAAAGAGATATAAATAAGCACTTCACTATGCCATTCATAACGGTGAATAAGTATTCGTGAAATATAGCCTAAGAGACCCACACGGTGCACACACTCGTCACCTTTACACACGTGGGACAAGGAGTCTCCGGAGATCACATAAGTAAAACCCACTTGACTAGCATAATGACATCTAGATTACAAGCATCATCATATGAATCTCAATCATGTAAGGCAGCTCATGAGATTATTGTATTGAAGCACATAGGAGATAGATTAACCACATAGCTACCGGTACAGCCCCGAGCCTCGATGGAGAACTACTCCCTCCTCATGGGAGACAGCAGCGTTGATGGAGATGGCGGTGGTGTCGATGGAGGAGCCTTCCGGGGGCACTTCCTCGTCCCGGCGGCGTGCCGGAACAGAGACTCATGTCCCCCAGATCTTGGCTTCGCGATGGCGGCGGCTCTGGAAGGTTTCTCGTACCGTGGTTTTTCCCGTCTCGAGGTTTTAGGTCAGGGACCTTTTTATAGGCGAAGAGGCGGAGTCGGAAGGTCAACGAGGCGTCGACACAATAGGGGGGCGCGGGCCCCCCCTTGGCCGCGCCAGGGTCATGTGTGGTGGGCCTGTGGCCCCCCTCTGGCGACTCTCGGGTGTTCTGGAAGCTTCGTGGAAAAATAGGATGCCTGGGCCTTGATTTCGTCGATTCCGAGAATATTTCCTTACTAGGATTTCTGGAACCAAAAACAGCGAAAACAACGAACGGCCCTTCGGCATCTCGTCAATAGGTTAGTTCCGGAAAACGCATAAATATGACATAAAGTATGCATAAAACATGTAGATATCATCAATAATGTGGCATGGAACATAAGAAATTATCGATACGTCGGAGACGTATCAGCATCCCCAAGCTTAGTTCCTGCTCGTCCCGAGCGAGTAAACGATAACAAAGATAATTTCCGGAGTGACATGCCATCATAAACTTGTTCATACTATTGTAAGCATATGTAATGAATGCGAGCGATCAAAACAATGGTAATGACATGAGTAAACAACTGAATCATAAAGCAAAGACTTTTCATGAATAGCACTTCAAGACAAGCATCAATAAGTCTTGCATAAGAGTTAACTCATAAAGCAATGATTCAAAGTAAAGGTATTGAAGCAACACAATGGAAGATTAAGTTTCAGCGGTTGCTTTCAACTTGTAACATGTATATCTCATGGATAGTTGTCAATGCAAAGCAATATAACAAGTGCAATAAGCAAGTATGTAAGAATCAATGCACAGTTCACACAAGTGTTTGCTTCTTGAGGTGGAGAGAAATAGGTGAACTGACTCAACATAAAAGTAAAAGAAAAATGGTCCTTCAAAGAGGAAAGCATCGATTGCTATATTTGTGCTAGAGCTTTTATTTTGAAAATATGAAACAATTTTGTCAACGGTAGTAATAAAGCATATGTATCATGTAAATTATATCTTACAAGTTGCAAACCTCATGCATAGTATACTAATAGTGCCCGCACCTTGTCCTAATTAGCTTGGACTACCGGGATCATCGCAATACACATGTTTTAACCAAGTGTCACAAAGGGGTACCTCCATGCCGCCTGTACAAAGGTCTAAGGAGAAAGCTCGCATTTTGGATTTCTCGCTTTTGATTATTCTCAACTTAGACATCCATACCGGGACAACATGGACAATAGATAATGGACTCCTCTTTAATGCATAAGCATGTAGCAACAATTAAAATTCTTATAAGAGATTGAGGATTAGTTGTCCACACTGAAACTTCCACCATGAATCATGGCTTTAGTTAGCGGCCCAATGTTCTTCTCTAACAGTATGCATACTCAAACCATTTGATCATGAAAATCGCCCTTACTTCAGACAAGACGAACATGCATAGCAACTCACATGATATTCAACAAAGCGTTGATGGCGTCCCCAGAAACATGGTTATCGCACAACAAGCAACTTAATAAGAGATAAAGTGCATAAGTACATATTCAATACCATAATAGTTTTTAGGCTATTTGTCCCATGAGCTATATATTGCAAAGGTAAAGAATGGAAATTTTAAAGGTAGCACTCAAGCAATTTACTTTGGAATGGCGGAGAAATACCATGTAGTAGGTAGGTATGGTGGACACAAATGGCATAGTGGTTGGCTCAAGGATTTTGGATGCATGAGAAGTATTCCCTCTCGATACAAGGTTTAGGCTAGCAAGGTTATTTGAAACAAACACAAGGATGAACCGGTGCAGCAAAACTCACATAAAATACATATTGTAAACATTATAAGACTCTACACCGTCTTCTTTGTTGTTCAAAACTCAATACTAGAAATTATCTAGACTTTTAGAGAGACCAATTATGCAAACCAAATTTTAGCAAGATCTATGTATTTCTTCATTAATAGGTGCAAAGTATATGATGCAAGAGCTTAAACATGAGCACAACAATTGCCCAGTATCAAATTATTCAAGACATTTTATCAATTACTACATGTAGCATTTCCCGTTTCCAACCATATAACAATTAACGAAGCAGTTTCAACCTTCTCCATGAACATTAAAAGCTAAGAACACATGTGTTCATATGAACCAGCGGAGCGTGTCTCTCTCCCACACAAGCATTTATTCAAACAAAAACACAAACAAAAGCACACAGACGCTCCAAGTAAAGTACATAAGATGTGACTGAATAAAAATATAGTTTCAAGAGAAGAAACCCGATAAGTTGTCGATGAAGAAGGGGATGCCTTGGGCATCCCCAAGCTTAGATGCTTGAGTCTTCTTGAAATATGCAGGGATGAACCACGGGGGCATCCCCAAGCTTAGACTCTTCACTCTTCTTGATCATAGTATATCATCCTCCTCTCTTGACCCTTGAAAACTTCCTCCACACCAAACTCGAAACAAACTCATTAGAGGGTTAGTGCATAATCAAAAATTCACATGTTCAGAGGTGACACAATAATTCTTAACACTTCTGGACATTGCACAAAGCTACTGGACCAATGAAACAAAGAAATCCATCCAACATAGCAAAAGAGGCAATGCGAAATAAAAGGCAGAATCTATCAAAACAGAACAGTCCGTAAAGACGAATTTTAAAGAGGCACCAGACTTGCTCAAATGAAAATGCTCAAATTGAATGAAAGTTGCGTACATATCTGAGGATCACTCACGTAAATTGGCATAATTTTCCGAGTTACCTACAGAGAATTAGGCCCAGATTCGTGACAGACAAGAAATGCTGTTTCAGTGCAAGTAATCCAAATCTAGTATGAACCTTACTATCAAAGACTTTACTTGGCACAACAATGCAACAAAACTAAGATAAGGAGAGGTTTCTACAGTAGTAACAACTTCCAAGACTCAAATATAAAACAAAGTTACTGTAGCAAAATAAACACATGGGTTATCTCCCAAGAAGTGCTTTCTTTATAGCCATTAAGATGGGCTCAGCAGTTTTAATGATGCACTCGCAAGAAATAGTAGTTGAAGCAAAAGAGAGCATCAAGAGGCAAATTCAAAACAAATTTAAGTCTAACATGCTTCCTATGAAAACGAATCTTGTAAATAAATAAGTTCATGAAGAAAAAAGTAACAAGCATAGGAAGATAGAACAAGTGTAGCTTCAAAAATTTCAGCACATAGAGAGGTGTTTTAGTAACATGAAAATTTCTACAACCATATTTTCCTCTCTCATAATAACTTTCAGTAGCAACATGAGCAAACTCAACAATATAACTATCACATAAAGCATTCTTATCATGAGTCTCATGCATAAAATTATTACTCTCCACATAGGCATAATCAATTTTATTAGTTGTAGTGGGAGCAAATTCAACAAAGTAGCTATCATTATTATTCTCATCATCAAATATAGAAGGCATATTGTAATCATAATCAAATTTATCCTCCATAACAGGCGGTACTAAAAGACCAATATCATTATAATCATCATAAATAGGAGGCAAAGTATCATCAAAGTAAATTTTCTCCTCAATGCTTGGGGGACTAAAAAGATCATGAAAACCAGCTTCCCCAATCTTAGAACTTTCTATATCATTATCAACAATGGTGTTCAAAGCGTTCATACTAATATGTTCCATAGGTTTTTTAATTTTTGCATCAAACCATCCATGTCTTAAATCAGGAAATAGAATAAGAAGCTCATTGTTGTCCATTATGCCTAACTAGTGTAAACAAGAAACAAAAAGATGCAATTACATGATCTAAAGGAAATAGCTTCGAGCACACACACAACGGCGCCAGAAAAGTACTTTACCTGGGACCGGAGTATGAGAGCCTTTTACCTTTCCTCCCCGGCAACGGCGCCAGAAAATAGCTTGATGTCTACAGGTGCTTCTATTCTTGTAGACAGTGTTGGGCCTCCAAGAGCAGAGGTTTGTAGAACAGCAGCAAGTTTCCCTTAAGTGGATCACCCAAGGTTTATCGAACTCGGGGAGGAAGAGGTCAAAGATATCCCTCTCATGCAACCCCGCAACCACAAAGCAAGAAGTCTCTTGTGTCCCCAACACACCTAATAGGTGCACTAGTTCGGCGAAGAGATAGTGAAATACAAGTGGTATGAATGAATATGAGCAAGTAGTAACGGCGCCGTAAAAGTGCTTATCTGGCGTGCGATTGATGGTAGTAATATTGCGGAGAAGTATAAATGCGATAGAAACAAGTAAACAAGCAGCGATGGCAGTATTAGGAACAAGGCCTAGGGATCATACTTTCACTAGTGGACACTCTCAACATTGATCACATAACAGAATAAATAGATAGATGCTAGACTCTACACCCTCTTGTTGGATGATGAACACCACTAACTGTGTAGGATTACACGAACCCTCAATGCCGGAGTTAACAAGCTCCACAATATTCAATGTTCATATTTAAATAACCTTAGAGTGCATAACAGATCAACATAACCAAACCAAGTACTAACATAGCATGCACACTCGTCACCTTCACACTACGAAAGGAGGAATAGATCACATCAATACCATCATAGCAATAGTTAACTTCATAATCTACAAGAGATCACAATCATAGCCCACACCAAGTACTACACGATGCACACACTCGTCACCATTACACCGTGCAGGAGGAATAAACTACTTTAATAACATCACTAGAGTAGCACACGGATAAATTGTGATACAAAACACATTGCAATCATAAAGAGATATAAATAATCACTTCACTATGCCATTCATAACAGTGAATAAGTATTCCGTGAAATATAGCCTAAGAGACCCACACGGTGCACACACTCGTCACCTTTACACACGTGGGACAAGGAGTCTCCGGAGATCACATAAGTAAAACCCACTTGACTAGCATAATGACATCTAGATTACAAGCATCATCATATGAATCTCAATCATGTAAGGCAGCTCATGAGATTATTGTATTGAAGCACATAGGAGAGAGATTAACCACATAGCTACCGGTACAGCCCCGAGCCTCGATGGAGAACTACTCCCTCCTCATGGGAGACATCAGCGTTGATGGAGATGGCGGTGGTGTCGATGGGGGAGCCTTCTGGGGGCACTTCCCCGTCCCGGCGGCGTGCCGGAACAGAGACTCCTGTCCCCCAGATCTTGGCTTCGCGATGGCGGCGGCTCTGGAAGGTTTCTCGTACCGTGGTTTTTCCCGTCTCGAGGTTTTAGGTCAGGGACCTTTTTATAGGCGAAGAGGCGGAGTCGGAAGGTCAACGAGGCGACGACACAATAGGGGGGCGCGGGCCCCCCCTAGGCCGCGCCAGGGTCATGTGTGGTGGGCCTGTGGCCCCCCTCTGGCGACTCTCGGGTGTTCTGGAAGCTTCGTGGAAAAATAGGACGCTGGGCCTCCGATTCCGAGAATATTTCCTTACTAGGATTTCTGGAACCAAAAACAGCGTAAAACAAGAATCGGCCCTTCGGCATCTCGTCAATAGGTTAGTTCCGGAAAACGCATAAATATGACATAAAGTATGCATAAAACATGTAGATATCATCAATAATGTGGCATGGAACATAAGAAATTATCGATACGTCGGAGACGTATCAATCCTCCTCTGAATAATTCTCTTGAATCAACTTGGCACATGCTCACGCATGCATATGACTGAACAAAATGTCAATTAAGCCTTGATTGTTTGCTTTACCTCAGAGTTCTTGTATCACTTTTATGCCTCCGTTAATCTATTTTTGTCGCAAGCATGATTATGACAATTACTGCTCTCTTGATTGTCGCTTCCCAGTCTATTGCTAGCCTTCACTTGTACTGAGCGGGAACGCTGCTCGTGCCTGCAAACACATGAAAACCAAGTTATTCCAGAGTGTCCACCATAAATACCTATGCATGGCATTTCAAACCATTCCAAGTAAATTCTCATGTGCTACCTTTAAACCTTCAAAATGCTTCTCAATTTGTGTCAATGTTTTATAGCTCATGAGGAAATATGTGGTGTTTATCTTTCAATCTTGTCATTTACTCCTGACAGACTTTCATAATGGACTAGTGGCACATCCGCTTATCCAATAATTTTGCAAAAAGAGCTGGCAACGGGGTTCGCAGCCCCAATTAATCAACTTTCATTAATAATTCTCTTCACATGTTTTGCCCAGATTTATCAGTAAGCAACTTAAATTGCAAATACACACTCCTCCATGGTATGTGATTGATGGAAGGCAACCGAGGATTCGGTTAGCCATGGCTTGTGTAAGCTAAAGTACGTGTGTAAACAAAAGAGAAGAGGGATGATTTACCTTGCTGGTAGAGATAACGTCCTTCATGGGAGCCGCTCTTGAAAGTCTGGTTGACGAGGTAGTTAGAGTACCCACTATCATTCGTTGACAACAACAAACACCTCTCAAAATAATTTTACTCATGTTTTACAAATGAAAAGCTCTAGCACATGTTAATCCCTGCTTCCCTCTCGCGAAGGGTCAATATTTTACTTTTACATTGAGTCTCCATCCTTTCTTTGAGCACTTTCTTGAGAGCACAACTCGTCATTCTTAGTATAATATGCTTGTCCCAAAATGTGATTAATTGTGGTATAACTTTGATGCTTTAATCTTTGATAATCTATATTGCCGACTCTTCTCATGAACCTCAAAGGTGCCCAAGCATTTATGTTTTGTCTGTACAATTATGGGCAAGCGAGATACCACTTTATCATATCATTCTATGAACATTGCAATCCTGCCGATAGACATGATTCATGATGCTCATTATTAATTTGTTGGTACCTTTTCCATGATTGACATAGCTATTAGATGATTTTATTTGCATGTATCTTATTATGAATTGCTTAAGTACTTGCCATATTATGAGAATATTTACATCATATGAACAAATGTGTTCGTGAAAGTTCTTTTATCGCACTCAGTTGTTAACTGAATTGCTTGAGGACAAGCAATAAGCTAAGCTTGGTGGGAGTTGATACGTCCAAAACGTATCTACTTTCCCGAACACTTTTGCTATTGTTTTGCTTCTAATTTGTGTATTTTGGATGCAACTAACACGGACTAACGCCGTTTTCGAGCAGAACCGTTCTAGTGTCTCGTTTTTGTGCAGAAATCCAACTTTCGGAGAAAATCCTCGGAATTTATGCGGAAGGTCCTATTTTCCCGGAATATTGGCGGAGCCGAAGGGCAAGCTAGGTGGGGGCCCGAGGGCCCCACACACTAGGCCGGCGCGGCCCAGGAGGGGGGCGCGCGGCCCTAGTGTGTGGCGGCCTCGGCTGGCCCCCGACGCCCTCCTTCGGACTACTTATTGCCTTCGACCTAAAAACGCACAGGGGTTAGTCGAAATCGCGAGAAACCATCCAGTACGCCGCCACCGTCGCGAAACTCCGCCTCGGGACCAGAAACTCCGTTCTGGCACTCCGCCGGGACGGGGAATTGGAGGAGATCATCGCCATCATCATCACCGACGCCTCTCCATCAACCAGCCATGTTTCCCCCATCCATGTGTGAGTAATTCCCCCGTTGTAGGCCGAAGGGGATGGTAGGGATTGGATGAGATTGGTCATGTAATAGCATAAGATTGTTAGGGCATAGTGCCTAGTGTCCGTAATTGGTACTTTTATGATATTGTTGCAACTTGTTATGCTTAATGCTTGTCACTAGGGCCCGAGTGCCATGATCTCAGATCTGAACATGTTATCGATTCATTATGATATTCATTGCTCTATGATTTTACCTGCAAGTTGTATACACGTGTTGCTGTCCGGAACCCGAGGCCCCAAAGTGACAGAAATTGGGACAACCGAAGGGGATGGCGGTGACATGAGGATCACATGTGTTCACGGAGTGTTAATGCTTTGCTCCGGTGCTCTATTAAAAGGAGTGCCTTAATTTCCAGTAGATTCCCTAGAGGCCCGGCTGCCACCGGCTGGTAGGACAAAAGATGTTGTGCAAGTTTCTCATTGCGAGCACGTACGACTTTATATGGAACACATGCCTATTGATTGATTTGTACTTGGACACCGTTTTATTATTATCTGCAAATGCCCTGCTTTGATTGTTACATGAGTTTCTCTCATTCATGCAACGCCCGTTCATCCATCAATGTGCCTACAGTATTTTAATCCTACTGTTTTCTATAATCATTACTGATGTCCTTGTTACTCTGCTGCTGTTATTTTACTACTGCTACTGCTATAAAACTGTTACTACTGATAAACTCTTGCGAGCAAGTCTGTTTCCAGGTGCAGCTGAATTGACAACTCCGATGTTAAGGCTTTCAAGTATTCTTTGTCTCCCCTTGTGTCGAATCAATAAATTGGGTTTTACTTCCCTCGAAGACTGTTGCGATCCCCTATATACTTGTGGGTCATCACCCATCCTTCAGTATTCTCCTGGATCCGATCAAGAAGGTCCCTTTTAAACTCTTCTTTGTTGCGTGTAAATGATCCAGAACAAGAAGTATCCAGCAAATTCTTATCTTGAAAAGACAATCTTGCATAGAAATTATCAATAATAATATTACCAGGAAGCTCATGAATGGGGCATTTGAGCATTAAAGACTTCAATCTCCCCTAAGCTTGGGCAATACTCTCTCCATCATGAGGCTAGAAGTTATATATGCGGTTCCGATCTTTGTGAATTTCACTTGGAGGATAGAATTTGGAATAAAATAAAGGCACAATGTCCTCCCAATTAAGAGAATCCTTATTCTTCAGTAATTTATACCAGTGCGCCGCTTTACCAGACAACGATATAGAGAATAGTTTCTTCCTAACTTCATCCATAACAATACCTGCACACTTGAATAACCCGCATAATTCATGTAAAAACAGTAAATGATCACCAGGATGGACAGTTCCATCCCCTTCATAGCGGTTATCCACAACACGTTCAATAATTTTCATAGGTATTTTGTATGGAACCTCTTTTTCACCTGGCGCCTCATCCACTACCTTTGCAGTAGTAGTAGATTTTCCAAAAAGGAATTCAAGAGAAGACCTCTCCATAATGAATTATAGCAGCAGGCAGAAATAAAAACAGCACGTACAGTAAAGGTTTCCCTTACCAATTCCACTTACCAATATCGCTTCACTCCCCAGCAACGGCGCCAGAAAATAGTCTTGATGACCCACAATTATAGGGGGTGTATCGTAGTACTTTCGATAAATAAGAGTGTCGAACCCAACGAGGAGCAGAAGGTGTTGACAAGCAGTTTCGATGAAGGATTCACTGTAAATGCTCACAGACAAGTATTCAGGGGGTTTTAGTATAGCAGATGAATAAAGTACAAGTAAGTAAAGTGCGAGAGAAATAATTGCAGTGAGTGGCCCAATCCTTTTTAGCACAAAGGACAAGCCGGTTTGTTTACTTATAATGACCAAACGTTTTTGAGGACACACGGGAATTTAGTCTAGTGCTTTCGCTTCATATAGCTGATTAATCTTCATTGTTTTGATAAGTGTTGTGTGGGTGAACCTATGCTAATGCACCGCCCTTCCTAGGACTAGTACATACTTGTGATTATACCCCTTGCAAGCATCCGCAAATACAAGAAAGTAATTAAGATAAATCTAACCACATCCTTAAACTCTAAGATCCTGCTATCCCTCCTGCATCGATATACCAACGGGGGTTTAGGTTTTTGTCACTCCGTCAACCCCGCAATTAGCAACCGAATACAAGATGCACTCCCCTAGGCCCATAAATGGTGAAGTATCATGTAGTCGACGTTCATATGACACCACTAGAAGAATAACACCACAACTTAAATATCATAACATTGAATACTAACCAACATAATTCACTACTAACATTTAGACTTCACCCATGTCCTCAAGAACTAAGCGAACTACTCACGAGACATCATATGGAACATGATCAGAGGTGATATGATGATGAATAACAATCTGAACATAAATCTTGGTTCAACGGTTTCACTCAATAGCATCAATAACAAGTAGAAATCAACACCGGGAGAGTTTCCCCTATCAAACAATCAAGATCAAACCCAAATTGTTACAGCGGTGACGAGGTGCAGCGGATGGCGGTGATGATGATGAAGATGATGGTGATGATGATGGAGATGATGTCCAGCTCGATGACGATGACGATGGCGTCGATTTCCCCCTCCGGGAGGGAATTTCCCCGGCGGATTTCAGCCTGTCGGAGAGCTCTTTTCTCTCTGGTGTTTTCCGCCCCGCAGAGGCGGATGTGACTCTTCGCGACTATCCCCCCTGGTCTTAGGTTTTCGGGACGAAGATGTACGCGAAGGAGAGGCGGCCAGAGGGGGCTGTGGGCCCCTCCTCACAGGGCGGCGCGGCCAAGCCTTGGGCCGCGCCGGCCTATGACGTGGGCCCACCTCGGGTCCCCTCGGCTCCCCCTTCTGGCTCCCTTCGTCTTCTGGAAAAATAGGATTCTTCATATAATTTCCGTCAACTGTTGATCTTCCGAAATATTGCATTCTGACGATGCTTTTTCCAGCAGAATCCTGACTCCGGTGCGCGATCCTCCAATAATCATGAATCATGCAAAATAGATGAAATAACATAAGTATCATCTCCAAATATGAAATATATCAATGAATAACAGCAAATTATGATATAAAATAGTGATGCAAAATGGACGTATCAGTGCTCCAGCCGATGCCGACGGCGAGGGAGATGGTGGTAGTGATCGAGTTCATAGAGATGCAGGGGTGCTCCCCTTCCTCTTCGGCGGTCGGCGACGATTGCTCCCTTCCCCTTCATCTTCGGTGGCTAGAAGCTCCTCTTGTTATTTCTTCGTTTCGACAAGAAAAACACTCGTGGGATATCGGAAATTCAACTGTAAGTACTACCTCCGTCCCAATTCATAAGGCTTGCGCGTATCCCTAGGCTATCAATTTGGTCAACATAACATCAATTGTACAACACCAAAAGTTACATCATTATAAAGTAGAACAGGTGAGCTTGGTAATGATATTATTGTGTAATACATATCTTGTATTATTATTGTCATATTTAAGACTTAGGGATACACACAAGGTCTATAAACTAGAATGGAGGGAGTAGTATTTTTCCTGTCAAAACTTATATTTCGAAACGGACGTGGTATTACCGATACTAGGCAGATCAGATTCGACAGTTCGGTCTAGACGCTTCTAGTCTAGACTCTAGACAAGTGAGTGATTCATTCAGTTCATCAGTACGTAATCACAGTGAATGAAAATGTGCAAAACACATTGCTTGTACTCCACTACAGTTACCAGCTTGTTCAAATTCGTATTTAATCCCTGCCACATGAGTTGTTCTCTCTCCTCTCCGTGCACATACATACACCCCATCAATTCCAACATGTTTCCGGCCAAATGAGTGGCCACAATAAATCAAATCAAGCTGCATCATCAAGAACCAACCAACCAATCAATCAATCGACGCCCTAACACTTCTGTTGCCCTAATTAACTATTCCAGCATCGAAATCGTCTCATGATCTCATCCCATTTTCTTAATACTATTGTATTACTAGCATTTCTTATGTGTACAATCATTGGGCCTTTGGGGTTTTCTCTTTTCTCTTCTTTTCCGGCGCTGCACTGCACTGAAAATGCAGGAAAAAGAAAGGTGGATAAATACAGTACTGTTACAGAGTAACAGTAGTGAGTGAGCTTTTTTTCTCCAGTTTCGAAGCTGTCTCCAGAGGAAGTAGTATCAGTGATGATGCTTGGTTGCAAAGGTATAAAGTGATGAGCTGAGCCGATACTACCTTCTCGTGGTAGTAATTTATCTTTTTCTCTTTTCTGTATCTCTGTTGGGCCTGTGAGTGAGTGAGCGAGAGCTCGCTTTCTCGATAAAGCAGCGCGTCTTTGGCCTTTGGTGCATCGGTACAAAACGCTGCTACATGGTTTTCACTGTTACCACTGATGATGATTTCCGTCTATCCACTACTACTCCGTCCCGTTGCATGGGGCCCAGCTAGGCTACTTTCACAATTTTGCTTCAGAGTCATCTTGCCAGAGCTGGCTAGGGTGTGAACCAGACTAGGAAAAGAGATACACGAGTTAACCTTGGTTATTTGGACCGATATTTGGACCGATGTGTAAACCAACCGATGCTTAAGTTCTGAATTTTTTACTGTATTTTAAACCTTCCAAGACTTTCGCTGAAATGAATGCTGAACTCTAAATTTATGTTGTTTGTACCATAATTTATTAAATCCTGTCTAAATCAAACCATCGATCTTTTTGGCCCATCGAGAAAAAAATGATACCGGCCGGAAATACCTATTGTTTCACTGACTAGACGGGGCCCATGTCATGTTTATCTTCTATTGATCGCAATCCATCTCTTGTAGTCAAGTACTAACATCGAAAAGCAGGCGGGGCTTGTCTTCACCCTCAAACATGAGGAGCCCCTCCTCCTTGATGGATGCCTCCTTCTCCTTCTCGATCTCTCACAACCATCTCTGACCCAATGCTGATAGCTTTTGAGACCGCAATCTGCCGATCCAAGGTCCCGACTATTAAACGGATGCGCTATTCAACTCAACCAAAAGTCTTAACTGATGAAACGGGCTGGGCTATATGTTTAACACCGACCCCATCCATACGCCGAGATGGTGGCCAACGTGAGCCATTCGCGTTACAGCGGGAGATCCACCTTTAGGAATTGGGAGCGTCACCGTCGGCCTCGGGCCATGCGTCTGCACCCATTTTGCTCCCAAGTTCCCCCAGTGGCCCAGTATCACCTCGATGGCGTGTGTCGCCTTCACATGTAGGTGTAGTTGCTCCTATTATGGCCACAAAACAAGCTCCGACGGCCCTGTCATCCCATGTCTTGCTAGAATCGGACGCCCGTCAAGGCCTCCATGTCCATCCTCAGCTCATCAGTTTGTGTCCCCCTCCGACGGTAGTTCAGCTTATACGAAACCAAGAAAAATGGCAACGGTTTCGTCGGCGCTTCTGCACCTCCCCAAACCACCCTTTGGATAATGCGACGTAGCTTCGATGGCACGCTCACTCGGCATGGTTCCCGCTCCGCCGACCCTTGCCTACCTCGTTGCGTTATCTACAGGGGAGCAGTACGGAGGGAGGCAAAGCAATACAAGACTGGAAGAGCGGCACAATGGCGACGACGATGGAGCACATTGACTAGAGGTGTAGATTCGTCCTCGATTTTGTTGTTATGACTTATGGGTTAGTGTAGCGAGAGCAACAGTTTACAATTTAGATCGGGGTTCAATAGTCCAGCATACAAGCAAGGGGCATATGGAGTCCAGGATTTTTTTTTTTTCGGACCTTGAGGGTTTTAAAGAGCATTTTTCCTGTAAGTTTTCACTGTTCTAAATTTGAATTTATGAGGTTTGGTTTTCAAATGGCTTTGAGACATGCATGACCCGGGCTAGCAACATCATTCGCAGGCTGGAAATGAATGAAAAAATAAGTCGAGGCGAGGCGATGGCAGAGGATGCCAGACCCGACGCGTGACGCAAATTTCCTGGATTCTCCACGGAATCCCAGGTTTGGACACAACTCTGCGCATCCGCACGCACGCACGCACGCGCGGTAACCCACGCATGGACGGTTAACTCCGTTGTGTAATCCTATGCAGGATTCTCTGTGCACGCCGTCAATCTGTGCCACAACCATGTGGTGCAAGCACTAGGGAGACAACGGACTGCGGCCTGTGAGTTGGCGCAAAGAATCCCCGGAGAGGTAGGGCCCGCCGCGCAGGGAGAGATGGCGTACGGGCAGAGGGTAGCCCATTGGGCATACCGCTTTACGGGGACAGCGATGGCCCGGCATTCACAAAGCTGACTGCCACTGGCCCCGACACTGGGCCTGCCTGGGATTCCTCCTTTTTTATTTCTCGGTGGGGCACCGACCATTTCTTGCTGCAAAATAATTACCTGCTGTTATAAGTTTTTATCTTCCCGTTTCTCATCAACAGAAAGAAAAAAGAAAGCTATTGTACTGTACGGGCGTACGACAGTTTCATCCGTTGAAATAATTCAGGCGCTCTTGCGACTTTGCGAGTACGATACGAGATCCCACGCCGTAATCTAATCGTACATGCGGTTTTGTCTGATTATACTCCGGACGTCTTTGGTCCAAATTCGTACCACTGCTTTGTCCATCGAGGATTTGCCAGAGATTCTTCCACGGTAAGAGCATCTCGCCATTAAATAACCTCTCTCTCAAAAAAAAAACCGCGAGCTAAAGACATTTAGACCCAGTTCTTTTAGCGGCTCTCCGTAGAATGCCGCTCCCCAGCTTCTTGAGTCGACGACAAAATTCTCATGAGTGCTCCAAATTAGCTTAGCCTTAGCTATTCTGAAGCCTCGAAATTTTTAGAACCGGCCTCCCGTGAAGTGGAGGGCAGCTTCTCCGAGAAGCCGTCAAAAGAACTGGGCCTTACAGCGCCTCATTCGTCTCTCTAGCGTCGGGCCGCTCAGTGACCTGCTTCACTGCACGCCCAAATATACCGGTTGCGAAAAAGAGAGCTTCACCAAATACACTAAAATACAGGGTCGTAAATAATTTTTGGTGTAAATTTTGGTTAAACGTAGACCAAATAGATACAAACACGATAAAATAAAACAGTGAAATACAATAATCTAAACTGGAACATCTAGCCATTGAACTCAATGTCAGATATACCTAGCCATGTGTAGGGCTGGGTCTCGGGCCAGGCCGAGAAAAGCCCAACGGTAAAAAGTCAAGCCCATGCCCAGCTCGACCAAATACCCATGAAGCACGTTGGGCCGCGGGCCGGACCATAGTGCTAAATCCAGTTTTCGGGCTACCCAGGCTTAGCACGGCCTGGCTGTATGGCCAACTTTTTAAGGCCCAGGCCGAGGTTCAGGCCGGGCTGCCCATAACCAGACGTGATGTTGGAGTCTGATGAGCTTGAAGCGGTGGACGAAAAAAAAGATCCAACCACCTAATTTAGCGTGCGCTTTGCCGCTTTTTGCCACGCAGGTCAAAGAAAATTCCGTGTCCTCAACTTTTGCGCGGCTGCTAGAGCGCATCGATCATGGAAAATTCTATGGAAAATTCTACACAATTCATGGCTGTGAAAATAGCCATCATTCTCCGCGTTTAAATCATATTTTAAGTCAAAAAATGACTAAGAACCTCTCTAGCGTTGTTATAATGACTAATTATAGTAAAGATGTGCGATCCCTTGTTTTAATTTATGTTGTGCAGGAAATCGGGTTTTAAAGAAGAAATCAGGAGCATTTATGGAAGAATATCATGATGCCTCCTCATCCATGAAAGTTGTGGTCAATGAAACGCTTCTAGAGCGTTTGACTACCAGCGCTAGGGGCGAAGCCCGCCCTTACCGTCCACCCGTACCACGTGGCGTCGGCTCCGCAAATGCAACAACTTTCATGAAGGGACGTATATATTTCAAACGTTCCGCTGACAACGCACATGTCCGGCTGCGTGTGTTGCGGGCCTGCTTGGAAGCGACCCAAAGGCAGAAGAGCTGACCGGCAGCAGCGTTGGACGTGACCTGGTGCAAGAAGCTTGACCGGCAGCAGCGTTAGACGCGACCCAACGACAAAAGGCTGACCGACGGCTGCAGCCATGGCCATCACTACCACTGTCTCATGCGGCACGAGCTCCGCACCGGTATCTAATGTCCTCGGCCTATGTAAAGTGTAGCCTCCCCCGTGCTCATCACCACCAAGCTCACCCCCACCAAGCATCGCCGCCGTGTAGCTAGCATGCCTCGCCGCAAGGCCACCACCTACTGTATGTTGGGGCACAACGGGTGCACGGCAACTGCACCTCCACCTCCATCTTCGGAGCCAGAGCGCAGCTTGAGCCCGTCAGACATCTTCAACGCAAGCCTCAACGAAGAAGATATAGTGGAGTCCATCCTCCTGGATGCACAGTACGAGGTCGACGCGGAGCGCGAAGCGGCCAAGGAGGAGCAGTAACTCGTGGCCGATCCGCAACGAAGCGGCGATACTCGAGTCTTACCGACTCTTCTCGGGAAGAACGATGGCGAAGCTGGGCATGTCGTGCTCGCCTACCGACGGCGAGTAGAGAGGGCTATTTGTATTTTAAATTTATTTCCTTTTCATTCAAACGTGTAGCATATAACAAAATTTGAATGAAAATTTTAATTTATGCCGTGTTTTCATTTTTTCCATGGATTCGTTGGCCACTGACAACGAGCTGAAATGAAAACGCAAACACAACAGATCACGCCGCTGGACGCACTAGCTTCACCGGGTAAACCGCCTCCCAAATTCTGTCCGTGGATCGATCCAAACAGATTTTTGTTTTGTTTGGGTCATTGTTTTAGATCGGTCCGCTGGAAATACCCCTTAGAACTTCATCAAACGCTTTAAGTGACCATTTGGTAGATCCTGGTGGATTTATCGTACGATTACTGCTACACAATTCGTGACCTACCAGTCCAGTACGTCCTTCAAAAAATTCCATGCAACTCAAATCAGAAAAAAGTGCAAACCAGATGAAAAAGCTGAGAGCGTCATGGGAGTGAGCAACGGGAAGCCCTCTCTGTCGCCTTGCGAACGGTGGACACTATGCTGAGTCTCGCACGCGCGCACATCTCGAGGCGCATCGGACGGCGCCGCAGGAAGATCCGCCTGCGACCATACGGCCCGAGGGAACATAGTAGAGGTGGGTCCAAACGCACGTGCTCTCACGCGTCGGCGCGTGGCGAAATGAGGCGCGTACAAAAGAGCCCGTACATCACGTACTGCTGCTGACGGCACACCCTATTATTTTTGTATATGCTCTACCGACATGATGATGATTGAGATACAAAACATTTTTCCCTCAAGAAAACGGACAATGTTCGTCCGGATTACGGTTTTGGTGTTGCAGTGATATCAGTAACAGATACGGAGTACTACTTACTAGGTACTAGATTATGTATACAAAACTACCCCATGGATCAGGTGGTTCAGAATGAAGCACGCCGTGCTCGCGAAACTACCGCTTGCGGCAGTAGGGAGCTGAGAGATGTCTCAGGGCATGGCCAACGCTACATCGTGGACAGCTGCTCTAGCTGCCATGTAGGTTTGGATGGTCCTAATCAGCACATGCAGATTAAAGTGGTCTCTTGCAAGAGATCCCACCTCTTCAATGCTAAAGTTGGAAAAGTGTGAGAGAGTAAGGAGAGAGAGGAGAGGGGATGAGCCGGTGGTGTAGAAAAGAGGTGGAGAAAAGGTAGTTTGAGTCAGATTGTGAGGACCATTGCATGTGATATCTTGGAATGTTGTGGTTGATTTTTACCTCCCATTTTTTTCTTTGCTTACATGGAAATCTGGGGCAGTAGGTAGGTACTGCCCCCATTGTACATGCCCTTATGTGCCCCCGATCAACTGAATAATCTACTCGTTAGGGTATCTCCAACGAGGTAATGCAACTGAGCTACTATTTGTGTTCGTGCGTGTCGAAAATGCGTCTGGTATCCCCTCCAGCGGGACGATGCATAGTGATCGGACCGTCTGCAGTGACACAAACGTGGTCCAAAAATGCGTCAGGTTTGAATCTCTGCGGATGCTTCGCGGATGCACCGTTCGTCCGCCCGGTCGCTGCACGGGCGCGCTTGGCAGGGGCACATATGCTTCATCTTCCGCGGCATAACTTACGGCGGCGCGCTGCGACTTTTCAGGGAACAGCGCGCCTCAGCTTCCGCGAGCGTGCGCTGCTGGGCAGCGTCGCAGTGGCATGACATTGAAGGCGAGATGGCGTCCGAGCCTCCTAAAGAAACACTGCCGGCGCCTGATGTCTACGGGAGCTTCTATTCTTGTAGACAGTGTTGGGCCTCCAAGAGCAGAGGTTTGTAGAACAGCAGCAAGTTTTCCTTAAGTGGATCACCCAAGGTTTATCGAACTCAGGGAGGAAGAGGTCAAAGATATCCCTCTCATGCAACCCTCGCAACCACAAAGCAAGAAGTCTCTTGTGTCCCCAACACACCTAATAGGTGCACTAGTTCGGCGAAGAGATAGTGAAATACAGGTGGTATGAATAAGTATGAGCAGTAGTAACGGCGCCAGAAAAGTGCTTGCTGGCGTGCAGTTGATGGTGGTAATATTGCGGACAATACAGATGTAGTAGAACAGTAAACAAGCAGCGATAGCAGTATTGTAACATCCCAAGTTTTAATAAAAAGAACAAGAGAGAGATTTCCAGAATCCAAAAATCAGAACCAACAAAAACTTTTTCTCATCATATAGGACTATGCATATAGCTCACCTTGGTAAATTATTTGAGTGTGCTTTTGCCATGATGCTTGCTTATGTGTTCTCTCTCACTCAAAAACCCTAGCAATGATCTCGTGATCATCCAAAGTCAAATAAAAAGAAAATAGACAAGATTCTCTAAAAATCAATTTCACACACACACACTAGTGGAAAAGAGGCCTTTCGTCCCACCCTTTAGTCCCCGTTTTGAACCAAACCGGGACCAATGGGGGGCATTGGTCCCGGTTCATCATGAAAACCCTTTAGTCCCGGTTCGTTTGGACCCTTTAGTCCCCCTTCGTATTACGAACCGGGACTAAAGGGTGGTCTATGGGGCAAAAGTCTTTAGTCCCGGTTCATATTACCAACCGGGACTAAAGGTCTACCCTTTAGTCCCGGTTCGTACTACGAAGGGGGACTAAAGGGTTTTTTGCCTCCCCATGCACCTCCCCCCCCCCCCCGTGGATCGCCTTTTTTAACACTGTAAAATATAATACAAAATGATAGAAAATTCAAAAAAATAAAATCTTTTCAGATTCTTGTATGTTATGCAACCTACTATTAGGGAAAATTAACAAATTTGAGTTTCATTTTTTTTGCAAAAAAGGTTTGAAAAATGGTAAAACCGCACTAACTTTTGCATACGACGTCGAAAAAAAACGTGTAATATATCAAAATCATCGTGGGAAAAAGTTACATCCGAATTCACCCGGGTTTACCCGCTAGCCAATTTTTAGATTCTCAAAATTCCAAATGAAAATATGAAAGCGAGGAAGATTTTAGTTTTTGCCGTAAATTCGGAATTTTATATTTTTAAATTTTTCAAAATAATAATTACATCATGCATAAAGATTACTATTACTTAACCATAAAGTTAGCCAATTTTTAGATTTTCAAATTTTCAAGTTTGGCAAAAAAATATTAAAAAATAATAAATTAAAAAAACTATTATAATACAAATTAAAAACATTAAAATTGTAATACCATTACCACAACATGTTATTACGTTATTAGTTTTGTTTATTAAAATAATTATTTGGAATTCGAATAATAAATAAGTGTGACATCGACCAACATGTTAATAGGATTGATATGATACTAGTATCACAACATGCGAGCGTAGCACTTGGAAGCGAGATAGGAAAGGAACTTGGAAGTTAAGCGTGCCAGTGTTGGAGTAGTGGGAGGATGGGTGACCGAGCGGGAAGTTGGACCACGGGTAAGTAATTTGACTATTGATTAAGCGTAGTTAGAGATTAAGTGTAGTTAGAAACTAAACTAGTTAAATAACTGAAATACTAGAAATTCTGAAAAAATAGAAAAAAAAAAGAGGAGCGAAAAATAATTGGACATAACTAAATAGATTAAAAAAATAACGAAATAACCTTTAGTCCCGGTTCGTGTTATAAACCGGGACTAAAGGGTATTTTCCTCGACGCGCGCCAGCAGGCCATGTGGCGCAGCCTTTAGGCCCGGTGCAAATTTGAACCGGGACTAAAGGGGGTACCCTTTAGTCCCGCCTTATTGGTCCCGGTTTGGAAACCGGGACTAAAGGCCCAAATGGACCGGGCCTATAGCCCCGTTTTCCACTAGTGACTCCGACTGCACATAACCGAACCGAAAATGAAAACCGAACCGAAAAAAACCTAACCGAAACCGAATTTCAGTTTTTATGGTTTTATGGTTAGGTTTCAGTTAGCAAAACATCAAACCGAAAGGACTTCGGTTAATTCGGTTTTTAACCGAAAAACCGTGGTTAAACCGAAAGAAACCGAACGTCTAGCCTAGCATAGAATCGCGCACTCTAGGCCAGAATAACTTCGCTCAGATCGTTAATATAGAACGTAAAGTGAGTTAATTACACGTTAGCTTTTGTAGCGTGTTGGTCTGTTCCCTGGTTGTTCTCTTGATAGGTTGGTAGTTCGAATCGTACATACAGTATGCATCATCTTGTTCATTTTTTTTTTGTTTTTTTCTATCCCTCTTTTGCAAAACCTTTAGTATAGTCATACAAAATACATATATATTATTATTTGTCCGAAATTTCTTTATTTCTTGTTTCCCTCTTTTCCAAAATCTTTAGTATGATCATACAAAATACAAAAATGAAATATATGACCATAAAAGTTAGTTTTTATTTTAAAATTCGCGTCAACTTTGGTTAATTTGGTTATTACCGAAACCGAACCGAAGTTTAATGGTTATTACCGAAACCGTACCGTATTTTTATACGTAACCGTATTAACCGAAGTATTGAAACTGTATTTACCGTATAACCGAATTAACCGAACCGAATTAACCATATTAACCGAACGCGCAGCCGGACTAGTGACATATGGCCTATGCCATTTTTACAAATCTTTAATCTAGACGAATTTGGTTTGCACCATTAGTTGTAAATGGATGCTAAACACTTATTAACACTTTTGGAAACAATCAAACTCAATTCAAATCAAATTTGAATCAAATTTGTGATCACATGTGATTATGGTCATATGTGACAATTTCAACGAGATACCCACTTTGAGCCCCTGGTTTTCAACTTTCTCTTTCTACACTTGGCCAAATCTTTGCACCTCTTCCAAGATCTCATCAAGGACTACAACTTTGCTCAAGGGACCCACTTCTAACTCTGTCTCAAATTCATATGGCAAGCAAGCAAAGTCAGGACTTTGAAACATATGTAAGATCATGTGCAAAATGTGATTTTGCATCTCAACACCATTTTGACCACCACCACCTCCATTCTACTTCTCTAATTATATGTTTACACTCCACCAAAAATCTTTTCAAATTTCAAAAATCTTTTTCTTGCGGGCATTACAACAAACACCTTGCGAGCGGGATCAAAATTGAAGCCCATGCTGAGTTTTCACCTTGGACTTGGTCCAACTGCGGCCACCCACGCACTACGGAGCCTCCACTCACCTCACTGCATCCTCTCACTCATCTGCCCAGCACTGGAGAGTCTCAACTTGGCCAGAACATGCCATGCCGTGGCATGGCATGAGCTCACCATGCCACTCCTCTCTCTGGTCACCTCACCACTGCACCACCATGTCTTCTAGCTCCCTCTCACTCTCCTGATCAGGCCAGACACCAGACTCGACGAAATCGTGCACCGCATTGACCGGAACAAGACGCGCCCAGACGTGCCAGTGACGCGCACGCGCACGCCAGAGCGCGCACGGCGAACGCCACGGGCACGCCAGGACTGACGTCGCCCCGACGCACCTCGCCACCACTCACCTGCTCCGCTCGCCAGTAGACGCGCCAGGACACCAGGAGACCCGCAGACATCGTCGTTTGACCGCAGGAACACCGTGGCCATCGTCATCGTCGACGCGACGCGCCACGGGCCTGCAAGCTCTCGTCACCCTCACCATCGCCTCAGACCCTCGTCTTCACCGCCATCACGCGCGTCAGCTTCGCCAGGACGCCAGCAATCGTACGCGCCCATCCCTTGCCTCTTCGCCGCCCTGGAACGACGACGGAGACGACGACCCTAGCTCCGCCCCACGGCCACCTCCCGCTCCTATAAAAGGAGGGCTCCTCCCACTCAATTGAGCACGCCAACTTCTTCCCCTCCTCACCACAGCTCTCCTCGACTTCTCAATTGAATCGATTAGCCACCCCACTGTCTCAATTGCAAGATCGCCGCCGCCGCCAGTACACGGAGTTCGCCGGAGCAGGAGGCCACCCCGAGACACGCCGCCGCTACCGGGGAGATCCTCGTCCTCGACAACGACGCGGCGCACCACTCCGACGCTCGCCGGAGCTCCGACGAGCTCGCCGACCCCCTACCTCCGCCTCCCGTAAGTCCCAGTCTCGCCGGAGAAGACGACCATCCTCGGCCGTCGATCTCGCGTCTAATCGCACGGCTCTCCTCTCACCGTACCGCTTCGGTCGTTATGACCTGCTGACGCGTGGGACCTGCCGTCAGACGGCCTGCTCGCGCTGGACGCGAAGTGGGCCGGCCCAAATCCTTTTTCTCTCTGCAGCCCAGCTAGTTTCCCGCGCGAGCCCACTAGTTTGAATTCAAATTTTCCAGAATAGATGAAATATGCAATCTGATGCTAACTTTGAAATTTAATAGGGACAAATCTACTCGGCCAAACTTTACAAATTTTATATCTCTGGAAAGCTTAGGATTTTCTCTACACAACGCCTCTGGTTTGAACCCTAGATCTATTGTAGAATTAAAGTGAGAAAATAAACAAGGCAGGGACTTTTCTGCCTTAGATTAATTCTTAAAAATCAACCAAAAATGCTTTTGAGTTGATTCCAACTCCTATAATTCACATTTCACTTATACTAATTGTTTCTGCAAAAATATGCCATGCTTACTTTGAATGATCATGTCCTAGTTTAATTAAAGGACTTTATGGCTATTTCTAGTCAAAGATATTGTCCAAAAATATTAAGAAATCTTATGGGAGTGTTTCTCTGTTATCACCAGGATTTAACCGCGATCAGGAGGTGGGCCGCGATCAAGATGGGCTTGGAAGATTACATATGGGAGATCTATGAAGCGGCCTCGCACGGAGAATTTGGGCTAGTTAGCCCGTGTATCTTAGTATAATAGATTGTGTATCGATTTAGGGTTAGAGTTTATCTCGTGCACGGTTTAGTGCACGCCCACATTAGAAAGTCCCCTGGACTATAAATATGTACCTAGGGTTTATGGAATAAACAACAACTCACGTTCAACCCCAAAAACAAACCAATCTCGGCGCATCGCCAACTCCTTCGTCTCGAGGGTTTCTATCGGGTAGCGACATGCTGCCTAGATCGCATCTTGCGATCTAGGCAGCACAAGCCCACGTTGTTCATGCGTTGCTCGTACTTGAAGCGCTTTTGATGGCGAGCAACGTAGTTATCATTAGATGTGTTAGGGTTAGCATTGTTCTTCGTTTAAGCATGCTTACGTAGTGCAACCCTTGCATATCTAGCCGTCCTCACGCCTATCTCAGGTGTGGGGGCGGCACCCCGCTTGATCATTATTTAGTAGATCTGATCCGTTACGATTGCTCCTTGTTCTACAAGGATTAGTTTAATATCTGCAATAGTTTGGCCTTACAAAGGGGGAGGATCCTGTGGCACGTAGGGTGGCGTTCGCAAGTCCTAAACGGGATGTTCCTAGGATCAACTTCATGTTGGTTTTTGGCCTTGTTTAGGATCGGCTTACGAGCACCGTGCGTGGCCATCCGGCCCAACCTGGAGTAGGATGATCCGATTATGTGGTGAAAACCCTAAATCGTCGTAGATCTCATTAGCTTCATCTTGATCAAGCAGGACCACCAAGTATTCGTACACCCGTACGGATCATGGGTGGATCGGCTCTTTGAGCCGATTCACGAGATAACTCGAGAGCCGATCGAGGCTCGTATTTAACGTTTACATGTATGCCCTGCAGGAAACTAAGCGAGGCAATCTCATCACCTTCCCGACCAGGTATAGGTCAGGTGGCACGCCCTTGCACTTCGCAACGCCGCGTGTGACCGAGAAGAGCATTGCGGGCCGTCGCTCGGAGGGGTCTCAGCCAGCCGCAGCTCTAGGCTCCCCCGGCTCTACGGTGTTGACAAGGCCGCTGCCCGCCGGTGGGTTTTGGCAGTCAACACATTCCGGCACGCCCGGTGGGACTATCGTCTACATCAACCACATCGCCATCTACATCCGAGATGGCGGACGGCACGCCGGTCACCTACGAGGATCCGCTCGACGACCTCAAGAAGCAATACAATGAGATCAAGGCTACCCTCGAAGCCGACCTCATCGGCTCTTTTCGGAGAACCCGTTCCGGTGGCATCGGATGGAAGGGGTTCTCACCGGAAGGTGCACTCGATGGGATAGACCTTTCTTCCCCGTCGGAGGAACGCACCGGGGGTCCGCGGCGAGGAGATCAACTACCCGGTGGCTCACTCGCTACACCGCCACTCGAGAACTTGGTTAACGTGCTCGGAGCGTGTCGCTCGCGCGTGATCCGAGAGATCATGAGCCACCGGTACTCGCCGTCGGGACCAGCTCTCGGGACGCATCAAGGAGAATTGCCATTCCGGTCCCGTCCACCGCTGCCATTTGCGTTGGCAGCACCTGCTGAAGTGCCGACTACACCGGCATTCCTCGTCTACGGAATTGGTGGCGACCCCGGTGACTACCGGTTCTTAATGGAGGCGCCTAAGGAGATCCCTCATGGGTACGCATGCATGTATGTGCCGGATTGTGGTGACTGGGCACTCACAAACCAGGCCACAACATCGGGGACTCCGGCGAAGACGGGAGGAACGTCGGCGGCAGAGCAGACGTGGCTAACTAAATACGCCACACCGACGAAACTCCCGCGCCCAGCTCCTGCAGGCTGGCTCGGAGCTGGAAAAGCAAACGTGGCAGGCCAAGTACGCCACCCCGGCGAATCTTCGAGTGCAACTCCTACGGCCGATACGGCGGATCAGATCGGTACCATGCCGAGAGACCGAGTTCGGCATGATGCCGAAAAGAAGGGCGGTCGGCTATTCCAAGCCGTACCACGACGATTACGAGATGATCCCGCTGCCACCAAAATATCGGCTCCCCGACTTCTCCAAATTCGGTGGATCGGATGGCTCCAGCTCCATCGAGCACGTCGGCCGATATTTGGCTCAACTAGGACCGGCTTCGGTGTCGGATCAGCTACGCGTGAGGCTCTTTTCACGGTCCCTCACGGGATCGGCTTTTGGATGGTACACCTCTCTACCAGCGAACTCCATCCGAGTCTTGGAAGCAATTGGAAGAACGAGTTCCATATGCAATACCATACGAAGCTTCCGAGTCCGGCATTGCCGATCTAGCACAACTACGTCGAAGCGCGGGGAAACGGTGACGGAATACATCCGGCGCTTCAGGAATCTTAGGAACCGATGTTATTCGGTTCGTATAACTGAAAAGGAAGCGATCGAGTTGGCGATAGCAGGCCTTGCAACACAGCTCAAGGACATGGCCTCCCAAGCGAGATTATCCCTCACCGGCGCACATGGTTCAGAAACTATCGGCATATGAACAGCGCCACCCCGACCTGTACCAAGACAAGTTCAAGCGTGCGGTAGTCATGGTCGATACGGAGGAGGATGAAGTGCCTGCGGGAGGCCAAGAGATAGCGATGGCTGAGTGGACTCGGGGAGGAACCCCGTGGCCTGCAAATGGGTAAAGCCACCGGGGCCGCCCGGGGATTTGATTTTGACGTAACCAAGACCGAACAAATCTTCGACCTCCTGCTCAAGGAGAAACGAGTTGACGGTTCCTGAAGGTCTCAAGTTCCCCACGGCGAAAGAGCTAAACGGAAAGCCATACTGCAAATTCCACAACTCGCTTTCCCATGCCACCAACGACTGCCGGGTGTGGCGTCAGCACATCCAAGCGGCGATAGAGAAGGGGCGGCTAATTTTCAACCGAGTACGCCATGAAGGTCGACACCCAACCCTTCCCCGCCGTTAACATGGTAGGAATCACCTACCACGAAGGTTGCCAGCCAGGCCCCTCGTTCGAGCATCAACATGGTAGGGCCCGGAAACCACTCGGCAAAGATGGAGATGAGGGCAGCTGCTCTCACGGCAAGGATACGGATGAGGCCGCTCCATGCGATCGGCTCCGTCATGATGGCAAGCGCTATGTCACAGAGGGAGAGGTGAAGAATATAAGATATCAGCGACCCCTCTCTGAGCACCTCCTCAACAAATATGTTAATCAGTATGGTCAACGCCGGCGACCCTATTACAGTGATAGAGAAAATCGTTTGGCTAGAGAAGCCAGAAGATATCGTCGGCAGGATCACGATGAGGAGGAGCATGAGCGCTATGCCACGGAAGCATCAAGGGAGCAAGACGACAACGCCGGGCATTGGGACTGCCCCTTCTTCGGACACTCGCTGGGATTCGGGAATGAGCCGATTGCCCACAATCGGCAATTGCCCAGAATGCAATCAGAAAAAGAAGGAGGCAGCCAACGTGTCTGTGTTCGAGCGCTTAGGGCCTCTCCCACCACAAAGCAAGCGTGCTGAGTCACCTCGTTGGGCAGATCTTGAAGATTCAGAAGACGAGGGAGAAGTGGAAGAAGACAGGTACCACCGGCCGAGGTGGTGCCCTGACGGACTCAGCCGTTCCCGGAAGCGCGGGGTTCAGCGATTGCGCGGCTCGGAGGAAGCCGAAAGGTTGTACCTGCATACGCTAAGAAAGGCACGGCCCGATCCGGCTGCAAAGGTTCGGCGAACCCTGGATGAAGAGGGTCGTCCACGGAAAATGGAGTGGCGCCCTAAACGAGAGGAAAGCCGATGATGAGACATCGGCTGGCACAAACATGGTACTCGTCTTGCCGACGGAGCGTAGCGCTCCACGACTCTACGGAGCACACAAGGTGGACGACAGCAGGCGCATCAAGTCGAGAGGTTGGGTTGGTTTCATCCAGCTCGACAAAGTAGCAAGATCAAACCAATGGGCAAACCAGGAGAGGCTGATCCTTGTGATCGGCCCCGAAAAATTTACGAAGGGAACTTACAAAACCTTCAACGAACTAGCAACGTGGAGGCCGATTCCAGCAATCGGCCAAAATTGTCCTCACCTACCTCTCTGCCTGGGTTCAACATGTTATCCAACAGAGCCGATACCATCAATTTTCTTGACAGAATCGGCTCGGGGGGGCCCGAGTATATGGAAATATGAGGGTATACAACAGAAGCATCTCATCTTTTGTTGACGGGTATTGAGATATGGGGGCCGATGCACAGGTCGGCCGTAAAAAAAAAAATTCGAAAAGTGAAAATTTTCGAGGCACAGCCGATGCAGCAGACATCGACTTCAGAATCAAGAAACAGCCGATGCGTAGCCATCGACTCTAGTTGTGTGAGGATTATCCAATCTGTGGGGTTAGTACAGCTGGAACGGAAGATTATCGGCTGTCAGAGGAAGAAAGAGGATCGGCTGTGGCACATTCTTGCCTCGAGTAAGAACTCGGGGGGCAGCTCACCTTGAAGGCTTTCCGCTCAGAGAGGCCGATTTGTGTTCAAATCGGCTGACGCTACATAAGGAATTTCCCCACACACGATCAGGCCCAGGTCTACACAATTCATGCGCGTATCCTCGTCTCTGTTTTGCGTTGGCCGAGACTCGGGGGGCAACAAGCCTGGAAGATGCCTTGTTCTTGGGAGCCGATCAGGATTACCTCGGCTGCGGCTGCATCATGGCCGTCTCAGGCAGGAACTGGGAAGGAAAAGCCGACGCCTAGTACAGGGCTTGGACTGTGTCTGTTGCTGCAAGAAAGGAAAGAAGTCCGACGCGTTGCTGTCGGTCTTAGCATGGCAAACGGAGGGAATGAAATTGGAGCGATTAAAGGATAAATGGAAAGAACAATTTCATTAATTCCAAGGAGCGGCTTTACAAGGAAGAGCCGATGGCTCTCAAAAGAGGGATCTGGTGCCTAGTGCACTGCTACTACTAGTCCTATACTACTAGTCGTCGCTGTCCTCGTCATCGCCGCCGTCGACGTCGTCGGCGCTGCTCCCGAGGAGCTCTTCGTCGCTGCTGCCCCAGCCCTTGGCCGGAGCCTCTTCCTCCTCGTCATCATCATCATCCTCGCTGTCCGCCCAGGAGCGGAAGCGCTTGGTCGGCGGGTACCCGATGGAGGAGGAAGAGTCGTCCTCCTCCTCTTCCTCTTCGTCATCATCCTCGTCCTCACTGTCCGCCCACATGCGGGGGCGCTTCTTCGGCGGGAGCTGGGCAGAAGGAGAGGCTTTGGCCTTCGCTGCTTCTCCTTCTTTTTTCTCCTTGTCGGAGGAGAAGGGATTCACTGCGGGGTGGAGACTGCCTTCGGTCTTCTTCTTCGGCGAAGATTGGGGGAAGAGTTTGGAGAAAGAAGAGGAAGAGGAAGACATTGCTTCAGGAAGAGGGGGTTTTTTGGTGCCGATAGCAGGGATGGAATAGAGGATATGAGAGAGAGCTAACCAGTCGGCACGGTTAAATAATGATGAATCTGGCGAAGGATTAATGCCATTACAACTTCCAAGGGATCGATGCTAAAGCTGTCGGGATTTTTAGAGAAGCTGAGAAGACAGGGCATAATGATGACGGATGCTGTAACGGCTCTACTCTGCTACGACGTGACCTCTCGAAGGGAAAGCATAATGATTTTGGAAATGTTATTTCCAAAACCAGGGGGGCATGTGTTATCACCAGGATTTAACCGCGATCAGGAGGTGGGCCGCGATCAAGATGGGCTTGGAAGATTACATATGGGAGATCTATGAAGCGGCCTCGCACGGAGAATTTGGGCTAGTTAGCCCGTGTATCTTAGTATAATAGATTGTGTATCGATTTAGGGTTAGAGTTTATCTCGTGCACGGTTTAGTGCACGCCCACATTAGAAAGTCCCCTGGACTATAAATATGTACCTAGGGTTTATGGAATAAACAACAACTCACGTTCAACCCCAAAAACAAACCAATCTCGGCGCATCGCCAACTCCTTCGTCTCGAGGGTTTCTATCGGGTAAGCGACATGCTGCCTAGATCGCATCTTGCGATCTAGGCAGCACAAGCCCCACGTTGTTCATGCGTTGCTCGTACTCGAAGCGCTTTTGATGGCGAGCAACGTAGTTATCATTAGATGTGTTAGGGTTAGCATTGTTCTTCGTTTAAGCATGCTTACGTAGTGCAACCCTTGCATATCTAGCCGTCCTCACGCCTATCTCAGGTGTGGGGGCGGCACCCCGCTTGATCATTATTTAGTAGATCTGGTCCGTTACGATTGCTCCTTGTTCTACAAGGATTAGTTTAATATCTGCAATAGTTTGGCCTTACAAAGGGGGGAGGATCCTGTGGCACGTAGGGTGGCGTTCGCAAGTCCTAAACGGGATGTTCCTAGGATCAACTTCATGTTGGTTTTTTGGCCTTGTTTAGGATCGGCTTACGAGCACCGTGCGTGGCCATCTGGCCCAACCTGGAGTAGGATGATCCGATTATGTGGTGAAAACCCTAAATCGTCGTAGATCTCATTAGCTTCATCTTGATCAAGCAGGACCACCAAGTATTCGTACACCCCGTACGGATCATGGGTGGATCGGCTCTTTGAGCCGATTCACGGGATAACCCGAGAGCCGATCGAGGCTCGTATTTAACGTTTACATGTATGCCCTGCGAGGAAACTAAGCGAGGCAATCTCATCACCTTCCCGACCAGGTATAGGTCAGGTGGCACGCCCTTGCACTTCGCAACGCCGCGTGTGACCAGAAGAGCATTGCGGGCCGTCGCTCGGAGGGGTCTCAGCCAGCCGCAGCTCTAGGCTCCCCCCGGCTCTACAGTGTTGACAAGGCCGCTGCCCGCCGGTGGGTTTTGGCAGTCAACATTCTCTCATTTAAATCTTGTCATGAACAATTCAAAATGAGGTAGAGACTCTGGTCATTTAGGTCTCATATGAATTGCTGATGATCTTAAATCTTTAACATGTTAGGATTAAATGGTATGAGGTGTTCACCTCATTTAAATCATTTTCTTAAATGAGAAGTGTGAAGAGGTTGACTTTGGTCAACCTAGGTCACATATTATTCATGAGAGAAATTAAATCTTAAGAAGATAATGAGAGGAAATTATTTCTCTAAGTAATTGAAAATAACATCTAAGTTAGTATGAGAGGAAATTATTTTTCTTAAATAATAAGAAAAACACATCCACCAACTTAATAGTAATGTGTGAGGCTAGTTTAAGTGTGTGAACCATGTTTGTGCTTAGTTAAATTAAATAAGTTTGGTGTGATGATTGTGTACTCCGTATTCGTATTTTAGACGCTAGTACCGAGGAGTACCAGGAGGAGGAGGAGGTCTACTTCCAAGGAGAAGAAGACCACTTTGACCAATTCCCCAACCAAGGCAAGATAATACTCTTGCAAAGTGCACAGACTCACCATGAGCAAGGCATTACCCCATTTATTTTATGCTTATGATCCTATTTCCCAGTTTTACTTTACAAGCTTTATTTACCTTTGTTTTATCAAAGTACTTTTTGATTCATGATTCACTTGGTTAGTATTGAGTTAGTACAAGAATATCAAACTTAGCCTAGAAGGAAAGCAAGTTACTTAGCACCCCTCATACTTAGATGCTAGTGCTAAATTTAAAAATGACTACTCTAGATGGGAACATGTGTTTATGAAATGATGATGGTGAAAACCTTGGAATGATGAGTCATTTCCATTGAAAGATTTTGAAGGTGAATATGACATGAATTTGACTTGGTGAATTTGGCAAAAAAACTGATGATTGAGTTGGATGCGATACCATTCCAATTTTTGAGTACCTCCACAATACCTGATTATGGGTAAGGCTTAGCTGGAAATTTATGTGTCTTAGTATGGGTTCCCTCTGAACACACATCATAGGGGTTATGCTTGAGGCTGCCTCCGTCGTTGAGAAATGATGTGAATTGAGGTGAATTGTACGGCCAAGCCTCGTGCGGTTCCCGGGTTAACAGTTGGTTTTCACCGGGAGGCCAAGCTCATGGGGAGAGGTGCCTATACTAGGGTGTGTAAGTGAAAGGTTAACGGTTGATGATCCGCGTACTGAGTTACGATTATTTAGGGTTTTATCCCTGACGGATGTAATCAAATGTTGTTGCACAAGTGTGCAACCTCTGCAGAGTGTAAACCTATTCGAATAGCCGCGTCCGCGGTCATGGACAGTTGGAAAGGCCATACTGTTTCCGTCATCAGAATTTACATCTTTTTGAACTTGAACGGTGACTTTGAATTTGAATCACAACAGAGTTGTGGGAATGACACTAATGTTCCCACTTGAGTTAGTTAGCACATGAGGAGTTGTTTACAAAAATGTTTCTAAACTAAAATTGGCTTTATGCAAATAACCCTAGAGCTTAGAACACTTCAATAGCAATATTAGTACTTACCTTAGTATTAGATTGCGAGTACTTAAAGTACTCACGGCTTTGTCCCTGGCTATTCAAATGGCCAGACTATGAAGCCGAGCAGCAGTACGAGGAGGACGATCAGCAGGACGTCTACCACAACTAGGAGCTTCTAACGTCAAGCGTTGGCCTGTGGAATAGAGAGTCCTTGTATCTTACGCTTCCGCTATGAACTTGTGTTGTTCGTTGATCAATAGATCAACTATTCGTGTAATATGGATCATGTGATTCCAAGTTGTAAGATATTATGATTTGTAATGAATGATGACTGTGATACTTAACTATTATGCCTCGCAACAACAATATTCCTGGGATTGCGATGTATGACATAATAGGCATTCGGACTTAAAAATCCGGGTGTTGACAAGTATTTAGGAACAAGGCCTAGGGATCATACTTTCACTAGTGGACACTCTCAACATTGATCACATGACAGAATAAATAGATAGATGCTAGACTCTACACTCTCTTGTTGGATGATGAACACCACTAACTGTGTAGGATTACACGAACCCTCAATACCGGAGTTAACAAGCTCCACAATATTCAATGTTCATATTTAAATAACCTTGGAGTGCATGACAGATCAACATAACCAAACCAAGTACTAACATAGCATGCACACTCGTCACCTTCACACTACGAAAGGAGGAATAGATCACATCAATACTATCATAGCAATAGTTAACTTCATAATCTACAAGAGATCACAATCATAGCCTACGCCAAGTACTACACGATGCACACACTCGTCACCATTACACCGTGCGGGAGGAATAAACTACTTTAATAACATCACTAGAGTAGCACACAGATAAATTGTGATACAAAACACATTGCAATCATAAAGGGATATAAATAAGCACTTCACTATGCCATTCATAACAGTGAATAAGTATTCTGTGAAATATAGCCAAAGAGACCCACACGGTGCACACACTGTCACCTTTACACACGTGGGACAAGGAGTCTCCGGAGATCACATAAGTAAAACCCACTTGACTAGCATAATGACATCTAGATTACAAGCATCATCATATGAATCTAATCATGTAAGGCAGCTCATGAGATTATTGTATTGAAGTACATAGGAGAGAGATGAACCACATAGCTACCGGTACAGCCCCGAGCCTCGATGGAGAACTACTCCCTCCTCATGGGAGACAGCAGCGTTGATGGAGATGGCGGTGGTGTCGATGGAGGAGCCTTCCGGGGCACTTCCCCGTCCCGGCGGCGTGCCGGAACAGAGACTCCTGTCCCCCAGATCTTGGCTTCGCGATGACGGCGGCTCTAGAAGGTTTCTCGTACCGTGGCTTTTTCGTATCGAGGTTTTAGGTCAGGGACTTTTTTATAGGCGAAGAGGCGGAGTCGGAGAGGCGACGAGGCGGTGACACACTAGGGGGGCGCGGGCCCCCCCTTGGCCGCACCGGCCTACTGTCTGGTGGGCCTGTGGCCCCCCTCTGGCGGCTCTCGGGTGTTCTGGAAGCTTCGTGGAAAAATAGGATGCTGGGCGTTGATTTCGTCCGATTCCGAGAATATTTCCTTACTAGGATTTCTGAAACCAAAAACAGCAGAAAACAACAACTGGCCCTTCGGCATCTCGTCAATAGGTTAGTTCCGGAAAACGCATAAATATGACATAAAGTATGCATAAAACATGTAGATATCATCAATAATGTGGCATGGAACATAAGAAATTATCGATACGTCGGAGACGTATCAGCATCCCCAAGCTTAGTTCCTGCTCGTCCCGAGCAGGTAAACGATAACAAAGATAGTTTCTGGAGTGACATGCCATCATAACCTTGATCATACTATTGTAAGCATCTGTAATGAATGCAGCGATCAAAACAATGGTAATGACATGAGTAAACAAATGAATCATAAAGCAAAGACTTTTCATGAATAGTACTTTCAAGACAAGCATCAATAGGTCTTTCATAAGAGTTAACTCATAAGCAATAAATCAAAGTAAAGGTATTGAAGCAACACAAAGGAAGATTAAGTTTCAGCGGTTGCTTTCAACTTGTAACATGTATATCTCATGGATAATTGTCAACATAGAGTAATATAACAAGTGCAATATGCAAGTATGTAGGAATCAATGCACAGTTCACACAAGTGTTTGCTTCTTGAGGTGGAGAGAAATAGGTGAACTGACTCAACATAAGAGTAAAAGAAAGGTCCTTCAAAGAGGAAAGCATCGACTGCTATATTTGTGCTAGAGCTTTTATTTTGAAAACATAAAGAGAGCATAAAAGTAAAATTTTGAGAAGTGTTTGTTGTTGTCAACGAATGGTAGTGGGCACTCTAACCCCCTTGCCAGACAAACCTTCAAAGAGCGGCTCCCATGAATTTTTTTATTTTTGGGTGGCACTCCTTCCAACCTTTGCTTTCACAAACCATGGCTAACCGAATCCTCGGGTGCCTGCCAACAATCTCATACCATGAAGGAGTGCCTTTTTATTTTAGTTTTATTATGATGACACTCCTCCCCACCTTTGCTTTCTCAAGCCATGGCTAACCGAATCCTTCGGGTGCCGTCCAACAATCACATACCATGGAGGAGTGTCTATTTGGGTTAATTAATTTGGGACTCGGGAATCCCATTGCCGGCTCTTTTGCAAAATTATTGGATAAGCGGATGAAACCACTAGTCCATTGGTGAAAGTTGCCCAACAAGAATGACAGATAAACACCACATACTTCCTCATGAGCTATAAAACATTGACACAAATCAGAGGTGATAAATTTTGAATTATTTAAAGGTAGCACT
Source organism: Lolium rigidum (assembly GCF_022539505.1). Classification (NCBI taxonomy): domain Eukaryota; kingdom Viridiplantae; phylum Streptophyta; class Magnoliopsida; order Poales; family Poaceae; genus Lolium; species Lolium rigidum. The sequence continues at coordinate 330,352,888 of NC_061513.1, read as the reverse complement.
CAAGCAATTTACTTTGGAATGGCGGAGAAATACCATGTAGTAGGTAGGTATGGTGGACACAAATGGCATAGTGGTTGGCTCAAGGATTTTGGATGCATGAGAAGTATTCCCTCTCGATACAAGGCTTAGGCTAGCAAGGTTATTTGAAACAAACACAAGGATGAACCGGTGCAGCAAAACTCACATAAAAGACATATTGTAAACATTATAAGACTCTACACCGTCTTCCTTGTTGTTCAAAACTCAATACTAGAAATTATCTAGACTTTAAAGAGACCAAATATGCAAACCAAATTTTAGCAAGCTCTATGTATTTCTTCATTAATGGGTGCAAAGTATATGATGCAAGAGCTTAAACATGAGCACAAAAATTGCCAAGTATCACATTATCCAAGACATTTTACCAATCACTACATGTAGCATTTTCCGTTTCCAACCATATAACAATGAACGAAGCAGTTTCAACCTTCGCCATGAACATTAAAAGCTAAGAACACATGTGTTCATATGCAACAGCGGAGCGTGTCTCTCTCCCACACAAGAATGGATTTATTCAAACACAAACAAAAATAAAAGCAAACAGACGCTCCAAGTAAAGTACATAAGATGTGACCGAATAAAAATATAGTTTCAAGGGAGGAACCTGATAATGTTGTCGATGAAGAATGGGATGCCTTGGGCATACCCAAGCTTAGACGCTTGAGTCTTCTTAGAATATGCAGGGGTGGACCACCGGGGCATCCCCAAGCTTAGAGCTTTCACTCTCCTTGATCATATTGCATCATTTCCCTCTCTTGATCCTTGAAAACTTCCTCCACACCAAACTCGAAACAACTCATTAGAGGGTTAGTGCACAATAAAAATTAACATGTTCAGAGGTGACACAATCATTCTTAACACTTCTGGACATTGCATAAAGCTACTGGACATTAATGGAACAAAGAAATTAATCCATCATAGCAAAAGAGGCAATGCGAAATAAAAAGGCAGAATCTGTCAAAACAGAACAGTCCGTAAAGATGGATTTTATAGAGGCACCAGACTTGCTCAAATGAAAATGCTCAAATTGAATGAAAGTTGCGTACATATCTGAGGATCACGCACGTAAATTGGCATATTTTTCTGAGCTACCTACAGAGAGGCAGGTCGAAATTCGTGACAGAAAAGAAATCTGTTACTGCGCAGTAATCCAAATCTAGTATCAACCTTGCTATCAAAGACTTTACTTGGCACAACAATGAAACAAAACTAAGATAAGGAGAGGTTACTACAGTAGTAACAACTTCCAAGACTCAAATACAAAATAAAAGTACTGTAGCAAAATAAACACATGGGTTATCTCCCAAGAAGTTCTTTCTTTATAGCCATTAAGATGGGCTCAACAGTTTTAATGATGCACTCGCAAGAAATAGTAGTTGAAGCAAAAGAGAGCATCAAAAAGAAAATTCAAAACAAATTTAAGCCTAACATGCTTCCTATGAAAAAGAATCTTGTAAATAAACAAATTCATGAAGCATGATGCAACAAGCATAGAAAGATAAAACAAGTGTAACTTCAGAAATTTCAGCATATAGAGAGGCGTTTTAGTAACATGAAAATTTCTACAACCATATTTTCCTCTCTCATAATAACTTTCAGTAGCATCATGAGCAAACTCAACAATATAACTATCAAATGAAACATTCTTATCATGAGTCTCATGCATAAAATTATTATTACACCCAACATAAGCATAGTCATTCTTATTAATTGTAGCGGAAGCAAATTCAACAAAGTAGCTATCATTATTATTCTCATCATCAAATATAAGAGGCATATTGTAATCATAATCAAATTTATCCTCCATAACAGGCGGTACTAAAAGACTACTATCATTATAATCATCATATATGAGAGGCAAAGTATCATCAAAGTACATTTTCTCCTCAATGCTTGGGGGACTAAAAAGATCATGCTCATCAAAACCAGCTTCCCCAAGCTTAGAACTTTCTATATCATTAGCAACAATGGTATTCAAAGTGTTCATACTAATATGTTCCATGGGTTTTTTAATTTTCGCATCAAACCATCCATGTCTTAAATCAGGAAATAGAATAAGAAGCTCATTGTTGTCCATTATGCCTAACTAGTGTAAACAAGAAACAAAAAGATGCAATTGCAGGATCTAAAGGAAATAGCTTCGAGCACACACACAACGGCGCCGGAAAAGTACTTTACCCGAGACCGGAGTATGAGAGCCTTTTACCTTTCCTCCCCAGCAACGGCGCCGAGAAAATAGCTTGATGTCTACGGGAGCTTCTATTCTTGTAGACGGTGTTGGGCCTCCAAGAGCGAGAGGTTTGTAGAACAGCAACAAGTTTCCCTTAAGTGGAGCACCCAAGGTTTATCGAACTCGGGGAGGAAGAGGTCAAAGATATCCCTCTCATGCAACCCTGCAACCACAAAGCAAGAAGTCTCTTGTGTCCCCAACACACCTAATAGGTGCACTAGTTCGGCGAAGAGATAGTGAAATACAGGTGGTATGAATAAGTATGAGCAGTAGTAACGGCGCCAGAAAAGTGCTTGCTGGCGTGCGGTTGATGGTGGTAATATTGCGGACAATACGGATGCGAGTAGAACAAGTAAACAAGCAGCGATAGCGATATTTAGGAACAAGGCCTAGGGATCATACTTTCACTAGTGGACACTCTCAACATTGATCACATGACGGAATAAATAGATAGATGCTAGACTCTACACTCTCTTGTTGGATGATGAACACCACTAATCGTGTAGGATTACACGAACCCTCAATGCCGGAGTTAACAAGCTCCACAATATTCAATGTTCATATTTAAATAACCTTAGAGTGCATGACAGATCAACATAACCAAACCAAGTACTAACATAGCATGCACACTGCCACCTTCACACTACGAAAGGAGGAATAGATCACATCAATACTATCATAGCAATAGTTAACTTCATAATCTACAAGAGATCACAATCATAGCCTACGCCAAGTACTACACGATGCACACACTGTCACCATTACACCGTGCAGGAGGAATAAACTACTTTAATAACATCACTAGAGTAGCACACGGATAAATTGTGATACAAAACACATTGCAATCATAAAGGGATATAAATAAGCACTTCACTATGCCATTCATAACAGTGAATAAGTATTCCGTGAAATATAGCCTAAGAGACCCACACGGTGCACACACTCGTCACCTTTACACACGTGGGACAAGGAGTCTCCGGAGATCACATAAGTAAAACCCACTTGACTAGCATAATGACATCTAGATTACAAGCATCATCATATGAATCTCAATCATGTAAGGCAGCTCATGAGATTATTGTATTGAAGTACATAGGAGAGAGATGAACCACATAGCTACCGGTACAGCCCCGAGCCTCGATGGAGAAACTACTCCCTCCTCATGGGAGACAACAACGTTGATGGAGATGGCGGTGGTGTCGATGGAGGAGCCTTCCGGGGGCACTTCCCCGTCCCGGCGGCGTGCCGGAACAGAGACTCCTGTCCCCCAGATCTTGGCTTCGCGATGACGGCGGCTCTGGAAGGTTTCTCGTACCGTGGCTTTTTCGTATCGAGGTTTTAGGTCAGGGACCTTTTTATAGGCGAAGAGGCGGAGTCGGAGAGGCGACGAGGCGGTGACACACTAGGGGGGCGCGGGCCACCCCTTGGCCGCGCCGGCCTACTGTCTGGTGGGCCTGTGGCCCCCCTCTGGCGGCTCTCGGGTGTTCTGGAAGCTTCGTGAAAAAATAGGATGCTGGGCGTTGATTTCGTCCGATTCCGAGAATATTTCCTTACTAGGATTTCTGAAACCAAAAACAGCAGAAAACAGCAACTGGTCCTTCGGCATCTCGTCAATAGGTTAGTTCCGGAAAACGCATAAATATGACATAAAGTATGCATAAAACATGTAGATATCATCAATAATGTGGCATGGAACATAAGAAATTATCGATACGTCGGAGACGTATCAGCGCCCATTTCCCCGACCACACCATTGCTAGACCCCACCCTATCCACCCGACGGATGCCATGGGGAAGAAATGATGGCCGTTCCACAAGACCAAGAACGACCACGAGACTAGCGGCTCGCGGTCCGGCAAGAAGCCACGGGTCGGGCTGTACATCTGCATCGAGTTCGTGCGTCACCTTTCGGAGGAAAACCGGCTGGTGCCATGGCTGGCCGCAAACCTGCCTGGAAGAGGCTGGTACCTCAACTCCATGCGCGCGCCCGTCCCCCCTGCCACGCAAGGGCCGAGACCGCCGGGACGAGGTGCGCCGCCGCCGAGCGCTCTTGCTAGCCGATCTCCGAGAAGATCCGGCGTACGCACTCAACTCGTAAACTGGATCTCGTTCGGGACGTGGGAGTTCCACACGCGCCGCCGCCCTGGCTACCTCGACTACTTTGACCGCGAGATCGCTGCGGAAAAACAGGAGAACGACGACAAGGACGGGAACGAGGACGAGCAGGCGGAGCGCGCAGACTACGACCACGACGACGACGGACCGGCGTGGAATCCGGAGACCCAGCCGCCAGATATTAGCGATGAGGAGGCCATTGCCATGGCGCTGACCAATAGCGAGAGCTCGACTTTATGACCTTTTAAAATTATTTTTATGTTTTTTTATTAATGTAAATTATGACTTTTATAAATAGGAAAATAATTATGCGTCGTGCCGCTGGAGTCTTCCAACGCGAACGAACACACGATCGATTTCGACCATTTAAACCGACGCAAACGAACGCGACGTCCGAAATGCATCCCCGCTTGAGATGCCTTGAGACGAGGTATGCACGCACATCGATCATTGAACGAAGCAAAGAATCTTTGAAAGGCCGTATAAACTATATAGCTCGATCGCAGGATGCAGCAGTGAGCAGTGTAACAGGTGCCCCTTCCATGTTTCTATTAACCTTGCCGAAAAAAAAAATAAGCATCATCAATATAAAATCTATTTATTTCTATATTCTTAGTTAAATTTCATAAATTTGACTTTGATTGTATCCAGAACTAACAAATTTGATTATATGTTCTTAGTGCATATTTATCCTTCATAAAAAAATGTAAAATATTTTATTTGTTCTAAATCAAACTTGGTAAATTTGTGAGTACTAGCATATATAGTACCAAATCACTGTCATTAGAATACTTATGAATTTACAAAGTTTGACTTAGGACACAATCAATATGCACTATACTTCGACATAAGAAATTCTGGTTAACTATTCATTTTTTAAATTAAAGAGCGGATCTGCCTGGTTTCATTAATAATGAAACTGATAAACATGGCCAATATCAATCTTCTTTTTGTACTCCAGTTACAAATCAAAATATGCTCCAGGCTAAAGAAAGTTGACCGAAACATACTCCCTCTGTTTCATACATTAGAATCTGTGACAAGTGATATGAACGGAGGGAGTAACTTCCAACAACTACTAAAACCAGCGAAACATAACAAAACACTTTTTTCTAGAGCTTTAAACATATAAAGAACCACAAACAACTTAAAGAAATTGGAACTCTTTCTATTCCTCATCAGCCTTGAGAACAAGGTTTAAAATAGCATGCTAAAAGAAATAGCGGCGGCATCCTCCACATGTTGTGCACGTTATATCGTGCTAATAGCGTCCTATATTTTAAATAGCGTTTTGAAAAAAATACTAGATAAAGTCTTAAAATAAAGGATTTCAGTCCAAAAGTGATAGACTTGCACATATATAATCACATACAAAAATAGTTCTCCAATTTTTTAAAGCCTAACATCAATATTTCACGAGAGAACGACATAGTATAAATTATTTATTAAGAATTATCAATTTTACCGATATTATCTTCCGATTCAGAAGAAGAATCAACAGATTAACATTCATCACCACAAAAAAAACATAAATTTCTTCTTTCTTAATGACGAAAACTCAAACCCTTTGTACCGATAGGCTGTAAAAAATAGCAAGCTAACGCTATGATGTTTTAGCGCGATATTATGCTATTTCGGGAATAGTGCATAGCGAGCAAACTTATTAAAATTTAACGTGAAGGGTTGAAGTATGCTATTACGTGCAATTAGCGAAAAAAATAATGCTAGTTTAAACCTTGCTTGAGAATCATTCATGCCCAGCCTTTCACCATACTCCTTCCGTTCACTGATGTGAGCCATTTTACCTTTTTTTTTATAAATACTTGTATCTAGACAACCATTAATGTCTAGATTCAGTCATTTTAATCTATATCTAGTCCAACTTAAAGTATCTAAAAGGTCTTACAATAGTGAAAAGGGAGAGTACTAAATACCTCAGCTACCATTCGCGGCATTACTTTTGCTCCTCTACGTTAGAAACCTTGATGTTCTCATATTTGGATAAAGTCATCCAATAAGAAGTTTGTGTGATAATATTAATCCGTTCATACAAAAAAAACGCCACTAAAAACATGTTTTCCATAAATACCAAATAACATCCGCTACACCTATCTGCAACTAAACTTCTCATGCTTTGTGAGAAACTAAGAATCCAACCAACAATATCTAAAACAGATCGAATCTCGGTTTTAATATCAAATGCACACTGTACCACTCCCTATATATATTTGGACATCGAGCAATGAATAAATAAATGATATGCTTTCATCTTCACTACACAAAAGACATCTCTACTACTTCATTACCACCCCTTGTGTTTCAGAACAACTCTAATCAAAATATTTTTCTTAACCAGAAGCCATAAAAGCTTTAATTTTGAGGGTTTCATTAATATGTTTTTTTAATGACTTCTAACCTGACTTACTTCCAAAGCATTATACGTGGGTTTAAATGAAAAACTACCTTACTTTTTTCTGCCATCCATCAAGATGTGTCTTTCTTATTCGTAAAAATAACGTCAGCCCACAAAAACTGTAGTCTCGTCCACTGAAATCTAATACTATTCCAACCTTCTAAAAAAGCTTTAGCTTCCAAGATACCAAAACTAAAGGTTAGATTATAAAACCTAGCAAATTTAACTCCAAAACGGACATCTCCAATCCAAAAATCTTCCCAGACACGAGTAGTTAAGCCATTCCCTACCTTTTCCCACAAAATTTGTAAAAAAAATCTAACATCTACAAACCTTGAAAATACGAGATTGACTTGCATTCTTCTTAACATCTACCAACAATTTTGTCTTGCAATATTTTTCTAAACTAAATTATGCCATAATCCTTCTTAATTTCTAATTGCCATAAGCATTTGCTTAAAATACAAATATGAATAACTTCTAAGTCAACTATTCCCATGCCTCCTTGATCAATTATTGACAAACAGTTTTCCAATTAATTAATTTGTACTTGTTATCATCTCCCTTATCCTGCCAACATATTTTTGGTCTAGGTATATCCACATTATTTCTAATTCCTTTTTGGCCAAGTAGACGTAGACATCATATAAAAGGGAACATGACTCAAACTACTTCCAATAAGAATTAACTAGCTAACAACCATGCGACATAAATCTACCTTGCTAAGTCCATAATTTCTTCTCCATTATCTCCTCGTAATTTTTCTAGTCATATTCCTAAGGTTTTACACTATGTGCATGAATTCCGAAATATTTCATATGAAACTTGCTCCTTCTACACAAGTAAAATATCTCTTTAGTCATTTCACTATTTTCTTTAGCTTGAATAAAAAAATATTTAAATCACTTGTATGATCTTACAAAAATGAAATTGTACCGTATGCATATTGTAACGGAGACAAGCCTCCCTCTACAAAATGGCGTCCCTCTAATCAGATCATCATTTTGAGCTCTTTTGTCAAAAAAAAAATGACCGATTATCTTATCAAAATTTGCAAAACGTCTACTCCCTCCATCCATAAATAGATGTCTTTGAACGTATACATTCAATTTTTAAAAAATCTAAGACAACCATTTATGAACATACATAGTGCAATATCAAACAAGATAGGTGAAAGGGGATCTCCCCTGCCTCATCCCTTTCATTGTTTTAAAATAAGCTCCTACTTGCCCATTAACCATGAATGGAACACTACCACCACTATCACTGGCCTGATCAAGCATATGTATCTTTCAGGGAACCCTTTTATCATAAGCAGTTCTAGCAAAATATCCCAGTTAATTATTCCATATGATTTTTTGAAACCTACTTTAAACATAATCAATTTTTCTCTTATGAATTTCGTGCAATGCTCCATGCAAAATTATTGCTCCATTAAAAATAACCCTTACTTTCTTAAAAGTAATTTGACTTGGAGCTGCAACTTTATCAAATACAACTATGGTCCTATAATTTATAACTTTGGTTAATAGTTTAAATACCACAATAATTAAGAAAATACGTTGAAACATTTGAAAAAAATTCTAGTATCACTAACTTTTCGTAGAGTTCATAAATATCTATTCTGCCATGCATGGTAAAATTCATTGAACTAAAACAATAGATCATTACTTATAAAATGCCAAAAGTGTTGATAAAATTCAGTAGGCTGGCTACATGGCCCAGCTACCTTATTATGCATCATTCTGAACAATCTACTTTTATTTGATTTAAATAAAGTTCTTGTCACAAAATCTCTAGCATAACTATCTAAATGCACACTCCACATGGATATCCAAAGAAACACTAACATTATGAGCAGAAGGTGAAATTAACAAAAAAAAAATAAACTTGTAGCATACAAAAGGGTATCATTATCTTAGTGACTAAAACCTTCTGGTTGTTCTAGATTCAAACTACTTTTTTCTCTTTTCCTACTTGTATCTCTTTCCATAAAGTTAGAGAGTCATAGTATCTCCTTCTAAAAATGTATTTTTCTTTAGCTACGAGGATCCATTTCATTTCCCTCTCTTTATTGATATATTGTAGCATTTCTCCAAATATTTTGTAAGTAAAAACTCATACAATTTTAACATATCACTTAACTTTATTTACCTATTCTATCTATCTCTTATGTTAGATTTTTTAAATCCTTTTTACAAGCACTGTTATAATTAATGTTCCACCCATTAACATTCTTCCTTAGCTCCCTAGCTCTATTCTACCAAAAATCTAAATTGTTATTACCAGGATACCTTTTAGCCCAAGCTTTACTCACTAAATTATTCAAATCTTTCCTCAAGAACTAAACCAACTCAAATCTAAATAAACTATTATATTTAAACCTCTCCTCCCAAACATCCACTATCAAATCAGTGTGTTGAGAAATAATTGTAGGAAAGAACTAACAGTGACTAACGAAAAAAAACTCTACCAATCCATACTAACCAAAATTCTATCCTATGTTACCATTAAGAGATCCTCTTGATTATTAGACCACATAAACCTTGCATCAGATAATTCTAGTTCTTTTTATTTGTTATTATTAAAAAGAGCATTATATAAAGTTGATCATTTAGAAAGTGTCGTAGGCTTATTGATTTAACTAATTTCCTAATGATATTAATATACCCCTACTATATATGAAAAAAAAGACTAGCTTGGAGGACTTGGATAAGTTCAATTACAAAAAAATCTTTATCCTTATTATGAGGCTCTTCATACTTAGAAAGTTAGAAACAATATTCCGCAATTCTCCAGTCAACTTATATTTAACTAAGCTTCTATCATATTGAATACACAATAATATTCAAGAAAATCATACATATCATTATTAATTCCAAATAACACCCCTCCAGCAAAATCTGTAGCAGGTGAACAACCCCAAGAAGTCATCTAGGTAAGCTATTCATTGTTCCAAACGACACAATCAACATATTCCTACGTTATTTAATCCGGTCTAATTTATTTTAAGCGAAAGGATAGAAATATTGAAGGATTTGGATTTAATCTAGTAGAAAAGAGTTATTTTGATATTGTTTGAAACAAAAGAATGGGTATCTATGGATCCATTGATAATTGTATGCAATTGCTTATTCGGTGCGGTTTTGAACCTCATGTTTTCACCATTTTTTATGTATACCATTTGGGTGTGTATTCTCCTTGACATCCAAAAGGCAGTTCTGATATTCTTTGTAGATTTGGTTTCTATAGGAATTCAAGATACATGACACTTTAACTCATGTTGTTTTTTGTGTTTTGATTGTTTTCTGAGTATTTCATATCACAACCTTCTCTCTGAACGAGTGGGTCCTATGCTAATGATAATCCTACTTCAAGATTTTTGTTTACCCTATCTTGTTATTTTTTTCCTAACACTACAACACACTACTTTTGCCTAAAAATCTAGCCATTTAATGACAATTTCTTTATAGCAAGTTTAATAGTAGAACCAAATTCCGAATGGTCATTTTGGATCCTGGGCACCAGTGCTCTTATCGTATTAAAAATTTCGAAAATTATATTTATGTGTTATAAAAAATTATGCAACAAAATTCTAAAAGGAGCTGATTATGTATCCTACTAAGCTACAAAATCTCAATTACAGATGTTTTATTTACTGAGCTACACAAAACTGGCAAAGTCTGATTTCTTTTTGGAGATTTTAATCCCTATACTCAGATTCATACATTTGTTATTTTGTGTAGCCTAAAATACATATTATTTTAAGTTGAAAGTTTACATGTTTGTGGGATACAATGCTAGCTACAACATAATTTATTTTCTAGATTTTTTTGAAACTTAGATATATGATTTTTACTGGCACCCATGTGCATCAAATCTCTATCCAACCAAATTCTGACTACAACCTATTGCCATGGGAAATGCACTTTGGCTCATAGGAGCATATGCTCCCATTATGTGAATCCACAGTTCAATGTATTAAAAAAATTTAAACTAAATTTTTACATGTACATCTAGACATTTTATGTTGGTACACAAGTTTTCAAAAGAAAAAAACATTTTTCTGTGGCTCCTGTAAAAAAGACAAATTTTAATGCTGTAACACGACTACGTACAGGACATTTTTTTGTCTTTTTTGTACACACCACACAAATTGTTATTTTTCCACGAAAACTTATGAACGAACATAGGATGTCACAATGTATAAGAAAAAATTTATATCAGATTTTTTTTGACATTTCTAAAATTGATTTTTATTATTTTCTATAATGGGTGCATATGCATGCGTGTGCCAAAATGCCACCTCCCTATTGCCATATCATATCTAGTCATCTCTATAATCAACATAACCAACATGTACAATGGATAGTTAGAAAGATGCGCCATTTTATGAATATATATATGGTCCACATGATAATCTAGGGCTCACTTCTTTTTGTCTCCTCTAACTCTTTGAAAATATATTATTTTAATTCGTATAGCTTGCTTTACATCATACTTCCTCTTAGATTATCGTCCGCTGCGTGTAAAATCTGCTTGGTAATGTGAAGTTCCATGTATGTTGTCTTCTCCTTGGAGTAAAAGAAGATTTTACAACTGCTTGCCATCTTTTCACCAGGCGGTGCACTTCACGAGAAACTAAAAATTCCTGGCTCAGATCGTGGACCATGCCATTCCACTCCACCTCACCTGCAAAGGTTTATTATGGCCATTATTCTACTTCATGGGAGTGGTCATGGCGCAGGAAAATAATTAAGTTCCCCAGCACCATAAATTCAGACACCTGCAATTACACAAATATATATAATTCCATCCGTCCTATTCATTCCGGGAAGCAAACAAGCATGGAGCCCGCCGGGTGTTGCTCTCCTCCATGCGTCATAGGACTACTGCCTACTGTACAAGGTTCCAAGCGAACAATGGCGATGTGTCTGCGGGTGGCGACGCGATCGATCGTTGCCTTCTCTCGTTTCTCTCCTTAAATTGGTTTTGTTTCCTACTACTTCGTGGCTCCCAACCACCGGTAGGCGCTAGCTCAAGTTAGTACAATTGTACTATAGAGGTATTTTACGTTACTTTGATTCGATTGCAGTAGGAAGTCGTATGTGATTTATTTTACTTGGTTAAGAGCATCTCCAGCCGCGTCCCCCAAACCGTCCCCAAAGGGATTTGGGGCGTACCGGCAAAATGTGTTCCAGCCGCGTCACCCAAAGCCCATTTTTGTCCGGCGCGCCCCCATACGGTGTCTGGCGCCCCGAGCCCGTCCCCGTCCCACAGGGGACGCTCCGGGCACGCCGGACACAACAAAAAGCGAGGCGAACCGACGCGGGCCCGACGCGTCAACGGCTCGGAAGCTCAGCCGCCGCCTACGTTGTCGGGGGGAAGACCCCGGGTAGGGCAATGGACGCGGAGCAGCCGGCTAGAGGTTGGCCGGCTCGCGGCAAAGGCCGGCTGAGGAGCAGCCGGCTGGAGCCGTGGCCGGCTGCTTCGGAGCCGGCTGACTCTAAGTCCTAGTCGGCCCGGCTACGCCGTCCGCGCGTGGCCGGGCCGGCTTCTACAAGCCATATCCGACTGGGGTTCACACCTCAGACCGACTCGAGGCTGGCGAGTCTTGCATGAGAAGGAACTAAGCAGGTGGTCCGGGTTCGCAGGTCCACGCTGACCTCCTCTCCCGTAAAGCGTGGGGCACTGTAGAGCAATAGTGCCACGCGGCGGCAGGCCATCATGGCGTACGTCGATCCGTACCGGCTACATGGCATGATGGCGACAGGGACACTTCCTCTCCATACCGCTGACTCTCAGCAGCGGATGGGACGAGCCATGAGGCCTCAACGGCTCCCGACATCAACGCCCGGGAAGGAGCGGAAGCCGAAGCCGGCCGGCCGGCCACTAGTTCTTAGGGACTTCATTGTAAAGT
>NC_061513.1:330311017-330340071 GCF_022539505.1 Lolium rigidum | reverse complement strand
AACATGCTTTTATCTTATGGGAGAGACACCTCTAGTGAACTCGTGGACCCCGGTCCATTCTTTAATACTCGAAATACAAATCTGCTGCAATACTTGTTTTTACTATTTTCTCTCGCAAACAATCATCTTCCACACAATACGGTTAATCCTTTGTTACAAGCAAGCCGGTGAGATTGACAACCTCACTCGTTTCGTTGGGGCAAAGTACTTTGGTTGTGTTGTGCAGGTTCCACGTTGGCGCCGGAATCTCCGGTGTTGCGCCGCACTACATCCCGCCGCCATCAACCTTCAACGTGCTTCTTGGCTCCTCCTCGGTTCGATAAACCTTGGTTTCTTTCCGAGGGAAAACTTGCCGCTGTGCGCATCATACCTTCCTCTTGGGGTTGCCCAACGAACGTGTGAAATACACGCCATCAAGCATATTTTCTCGGCGCCGTTGCCGGGGAGATCAAGACACGCTGCAAGGGGAGTCTCCACTTCCCAATCTCTTTACTTTGTTTTTGTCTTGCTTTATTTTATTTACTACTTTGTTTGCTGCATTATATCGAAACACAAAAAAATTAGTTGCTAGCTTTACTTTATTTGCTATCTTGTTTGCTATATCAAAAACACAAAAAAATTAGTTACTTGCATTTACTTTACTTATTTCATCATGTTTCCTTTTAATTTTACCACAAAGAACATACCGGTAGGACGCGGGTCTATCATTGGGAGAAACAATATAGAAGAATTTTTCACCCATGTTAGTACCATTGAAGATTTTGAAGATAGACACTTGGTAGACCTTGCTCCCACTTATAAAATTTCGCTCGTTGCTTTAGTTCGCCTCGTTGGAAACTAAATTTGTTAATCTAAATCCTATAATCCAACACATGTTTCTTACACTTGGTGATATGGAAGAAGGGGAAAAGAAAGATTTTGTTTTAGAAACCCTTCTTAGAGAATTTGGTGGTCTAGCAAGAGAGGCTAGAAAGGTCTTTGCTAAATTTAATATGCTTGGTTCTCATACTAATTTTGTTGGTCTCCTTGAAAAGATGGACATGGATAGAATAAGATACACTAATAATATTGATGATGGTGGGGAGATCAAAGCACCCATACCATGTAAACTCCTAGCTATGAATGATGCACTAGAACATAACTATGCTTGGCTTGTTCCTGAAAATTTGTTCGATGAGAGTAGCAAGCCCAAGACTAATGAGAAGGGAGACGCTGAAACTTATGTATCCAATATACTATGCATGGTTGAGAAAACTCCAAACCCCGCTGTAGGTGCACCACCCTTCGATAACACTTGAGTTACACTTTCTGCGCCTAGCTGAAAGCCGTTAAAGAAAAGCGCTTATGGGAGACAACCCATGTTTTTACTACAGTATTTTTGTTTTATATTTGTGTCTTGGAAGTTGTTTACTACTGTAGCAACCTCTTCTTATCTTAGTTTTATGTTTTGTTGTGCCAAGTAAAGTCTTTGATAGAAAAGTAAGTACTAGATTTGGATTACTCGCGCAGTTCCTGCATTTCTTTGTCTGTCACGAATCTGGGTCTATCTCCCCGTAGGTAGCTCAGAAAATTAAGCCAATTTACGAGCATGATCCTCGGATATGTACGCAACTTTCATTCAATTTGAGCATTTTCGTTTGAGCAAGTCTGGTGTCCTAATAAAATCCATCTTTACGGACTGTTCTGTTTTGACAGATTCTGTCTTTTATTTCGCATTGCCTCTTTTGCTATGTTGGATGAATTCCTTTAATCCATTAATGTCCAGTAGCTTTATGCAATGTCCAGAAGTGTTAAGAATGATTGTGTCACCTCTGAACATGTGAATTTTTATTATGCACTAACCCTCTAATGAGTTGTTTCGAGTTTGGTGTGGAGGAAGTTTTCAAGGATCAAGAGAGGAGTATGATGCAATATGATCAAGGAGAGTGAAAGCTCTAAGCTTGGGGATGCCCCGGTGGTTCACCCCTGCATATTCTAAGAAGACTCAAGCGTCTAAGCTTGGGGATGCCCAAGGCATCCCCTTCTTCATCGACAACATTATCGGGTTCCTCCCCCGAAACTATATTTTTATTCCGTCACATCTTATGCACTTTGCTTGGAGCGTCGGTTTGTTTTTGTTTTTTGTTTTGTTTGAATAAAATGGATCCTAGCATTCACTTTATGGGAGAGAGACACGCTCCGCTGTAGCATATGGACAAATATGTCCTTAGGCTCTACTCATAGTATTCATGGCGAAGTTCTTCTTCGTTAAATTGTTATATGGTTGGAATTGGAAAATGCTACATGTAGTAACTCTAAAATGTCTTGGATAATTTGATACTTGGCAATTGTTGTGCTCATGTTTAAGCTCTTGCATCATATACTTTGCACCCATTAATGAAGAAATACTTAGAGCTTGCTAATTTGGTTTGCATATTTGGTTTCTCTAGAGTCTAGATAACATCTAGTATTGAGTTTTGAACAACAAGGAAGACGGTATGGAGTCTTATAATGTTTACCATATGTCTTTTATGTGAGTTTTGCTGAACCGTTCATCCTTGTGTTTGTTTCAAATAACCTTGCTAGCCTAAACCTTGTATCGAGAGGGAATACTTCTCATGCATCCAAAATCCTTGAGCCAACCACTATGCCATTTGTGTCCACCATACCTACCTACTACATGGTATTTATCCGCCATTCCAAAGTAAATTGCTTGAGTGCTACCTTTAAAATTCCATCATTCACCTTTGCAATATATAGCTCATGGGACAAATAGCTTAAAAACTATTGTGGTATTGAATATGTACTTATGCACTTTATCTCTTATTAAGTTGCTTGTTGAGCGATAATCATGTTTCGGGGACGCCATCAACTATTCTTTGTTGGATATCATGTGAGTTGCTATGCATGTCCGTCTTGTCCGAAGCAAGAGAGATCTACCACCTTCATGGTTGGAGCATGCATATTGTTAGAGAAGAACTTTGGGCCGCTAACTAAAGCCATGATTCATGGTGGAAGTTTCAGCTTTGGACATATATCCTCAATCTCATATGAGAATAATAATTGTTGCCACATGTTTATGCATTAAAGAGGAGTCCATTATCTCGTTGTCCATGTTGTCCCGGTATGGATGTCTAAGTTGAGAATAATCAAAAGCGAGAAATCCAAAATGCGAGCTTTCTCCTTAGACCTTTGTACGAGCGACATGGAGGTACCCCATTGTGACACTTGGTCAAAACATATGCATTGCAAAGATCCGGTAGTCCAAGTTAATTAGGACAAGGTGCGGGCACTATTAGTATACTATGCATGAGACTTGCAACTTGTAAGATATAATTTTCATAACTCATATGCTTTATTACTACCGTTGACAAAATTGTTTCATGTTTTCAAAATAAAAGCTCTAGCACAAATATAGCAATCGATGCTTTCCTCTTTGAAGGACCATTCTCTTTACTTTTATATTGAGTCAGTTCACCTATTTCTCTCCACCTCAAGAAGCAAACACTTGTGTGAACTGTGCATTGATTTCTACATACTTGCATATTGTACTTGTTATATTACTCTATGTTGACAATTATCCATGAGATATGCATGTTACAAGTTGAAAGCAACCGCTGAAACTTAATCTTCCTTTGTGTTGCTTCAATACCTTTACTTTGATTTATTGCTTTATGAGTTAACTCTTATGCAAGACTTATTAATACTTGTCTTGAAGTACTATTCATGAAAAGTCTTTGCTTTATGATTCACTTGTTTACTCATGTCATTACCATTGTTTTGATCGCTGCATCCACTACATATGTTTACAAATAGTATGATCAAGGTTATGATGGCATATCACTTCAGAAATTATCTTTGTTATCGTTTTACCCGCTCGGGACGAGCAGAACTAAGCTTGGGGATGCTTGATACGTCTCCGACGTATCGATAATTTCTTATGTTCTATGCCATATTATTGATGATACCTACATGTTTTATGCACACTTTATGTCATATTCGTGCATTTTCCGGAACTAACCTATTAACAAGATGCCGAAGTGCCGGCTCCCGTTTTCTGCTGTTTTGGTTTCAGAAATCCTAGTAACGAAATATTCTCGGAATTGGACGAAACAAAGACCCAGGGGCCTATTTTTCCACGGAGCTTCCAGAAGACCGAAGAACATACGAAGTGGGGCCACGAGGTGGCGACACCACAAGGCGGCGCGGCCAGGGGGCCCGCGCCGCCCTATGGTGTGGCCCCTCGTCGTGCCCCCGACTCGCCCTTCCGCCTACTTAAAGCCTCCGTCGCGAAACCCCCGATGCGAAAAACCACGATACGGAAAACCCTACCGAGACGCCGCCGCCGCCGATCCCATCTCGGGGATTCTGGAGATCTCCTCCGGCACCCCGCCGGAGAGGGGATTCATCTCCGGGAGGACTCTACACCGCCATGGTCGCCTCCGGAGTGATGAGTGAGTAGTTCACCCCCGGACTATGGGTCCATAGCAGTAGCTAGATGGTTGTCTTCTCCTCATTGTGCTTCATTGTTGGATCTTGTGAGCTGCCTAACATGATCAAGATCATCTATCCGTAATACTCTATGTTGTGTTTGTCGGGATCCGATGGATAGAGAATACCATGTCATGTTAATTATCAAGTTATTACATATGTGTTGTTTATGATCTTGCATGCTCTCCGTTACTAGTAGAGGCTCGGCCAAGTTTTTACTCTTAACTCCAAGAGGGAGTATTTATGCTCGATAGTGGGTTCATGCCCGCATTGACACCGGGACAGTGACGAGAAAGTTCTAAGGTTGTGTTGTGCTCGTTGCCACTAGGGATAAAACATTGGCGCTATGTCCGAGGATGTAGTTGTTGAT
Organism: Lolium rigidum; assembly: GCF_022539505.1. Classification (NCBI taxonomy): domain Eukaryota; kingdom Viridiplantae; phylum Streptophyta; class Magnoliopsida; order Poales; family Poaceae; genus Lolium; species Lolium rigidum. The sequence goes on along the minus strand of NC_061513.1, from coordinate 330,335,231 downwards.
TACATTACGCACCATACTTAATGCAATTGTCCGTTGCTTTGCAACTTAATACCGGAGGGGGTTCGGATGATAACCTCGAAGGTGGACTTTTTAGGCATAGATGCAGTTGGATGGCGGTCTATGTACTTTGTCGTAATGCCCAATTAAATCTCACTATACTTATCATGTCATGTATGTGCATTGTTATGCCCTCTCTATTTGTCAATTGCCCGACCGTAATTTGTTCACCCAACATGCTTTTATCTTATGGGAGAGACACCTCTAGTGAACTGTGGACCCCGGTCCATTCTTTAATACTGAAATACAAATCTGCTACAATACTTGTTTTTACTATTTTCTCCGCAAACAATCATCTTCCACACAATACGGTTAATCCTTTGTTACAGACAAGCTCGGTGAGATTGACAACCTCACTCGTTTCGTTGGGGCAAAGTACTTTGGTTGTGTTGTGCGGGTTCCACGTTGGCGCCGGAATCTCCGGTGTTGCGCCGCACTACATCCCGCCGCCATCAACCTTCAACGTGCTTCTTGGCTCCTCCTGGTTCAATAAACCTTGGTTTCTTTCTGAGGGAAAACTTGCTGCTGTGCGCATCATACCTTCCTCTTGGGGTTGCCCAACGAACGTGTGAAATACACACCATCAACGGTGCAGTTGCCGGGAAGCGGAACCGTCGCATTGGCAACCGCGTCGACGACGCGGCAACCGCCGGAATGGAGTCGGGACTCCTCGGAAGAGCAACCGCTGGTCTTTTCGACTTCTGCGCCGCCGTTCATCCGCGCTCAATAAGACCCGTACGTCGGCGCTTTTGGATCTTCATCGGCCGCATCCGACACCTCCAGCCGACGATGAGCTACATCTCCGAGCTCCCGTCCGACACCTCCGGCGAGGGAAAGCCTGCTGGATGGCGCCATTGGTGGGAGAAAGCTCCGACGCCCAACAGCGACGACGATTCCCTCCCGCCACTTGACAGCGGGGAGGAATGGCTGGGCGTGGAGGAGGACGCGGAGGAAGAGGCGGCGGTGGCCCGTGCGAAGGCGGAGGCGGACGCGAAGGCCAATACCGCCAAGGCCAAGGCCAAGGCCAAGGCGCAGCCGGCGAGCACCGGCGACAACGAGGAGGACTCCGACGCGTCGGCCGACACCGCCTCTTCGGAAGAGGTGACGAGCAGGAAGCGCCACCGTGACGACGACGACGAGGCGGGGCCATCATCGAAGAAGAAGAAGAAGAAGTAGTTTAAAATAATTTATATGTAATTTAATTATGTTTTTTCGAAGTTTTATATGTATTTTGTTTATGTTGAACCGATTTGAATATTAGTAAAGAGTTTTATTCTATCTATTTAAATTATTTTTAATATTTGGGAGCGGCGTTTGGGGGACGCGACTGGGGAGCGACGCCCCCAAAGGCGGCACGAACGAAACACGTCCCCCAAACGCTCAATCCGGCGCGGTTTGGGGGACGCGACTGGAGATGCTCTAAGCAACTATAGTATTATACTGTCTTGGTACTCCACAATGCATGTGTATTCTATGCCGCATTAGGTGATGCATGGCACCTTTTTCGCTATTCCCTTTGGAAGATTTTGCGGCGGGGTATATTCTTTGCGGAATGCCACCTTTGGATATATATATCCTTCTCTTGCACTTTAAAAATGAAGCTAGATTTTCAGGAAGGAGAGAATCGTTTGGGAATTGTGATTTTGTCATGTTCACTGATCCCCTCCTTTCTTTAGTCTAACCTGCCACTCCACCTTGGTTAACTAGCATTTCCACGCCGATGAAAGAGCTAGCTAAGGTTTTAATTTGATCATAAAGTGGCACTAGTGAACCTACTCTGGCCTTTGTTTGAGACCGGGCATGGCAGATGGTCCATTATTTTGTGTACTGTAGGAAAGGTGTCAAGACAATGTAGGCAAAGCCCTGTTTGATTTGTTTGTTTGTACTCCGCCGGTGTGCCAAAGCATGTGGCCCACGTCGCACTCAGTGCGTGGGGCAGCAGGTTAGGGACCCGAATAATTGTTAGGGCTGGGACCTGAATTATTTGTTGGGTAAAGACAATGTAGTTGCTTCATCGCTCTTCTTTTATGTTTTTTTTGGGGGGGTTTGTAGCTTTAAGTTTCAGCAGATCTCATACTATCTGGTTCACTGTATCTATAAACTTTGAGCTAGTTCCTACCGGATATTATTTATTTTCTTGGCAAAAAATGCTAATATTAGATAAATTTCATGCCCAATCTCACAAAATGCAGCTCTACAGATCACTTATTATGTACACGGTAAAAAGATAAAATCAACTTGGAGATGGAAACCAGGTTGGAGATAAGTGCTTTGGTTTCGCAATATGGAAGTAAGCGGAAATTCAATTCGGCTCTTGGGTGCATATGTTCCCTCCACCCAAAAAACATATTTCTAATTGTTAAAAAATTCTAACAAAAAAATTCGCATGTACATCTCAACAATCTATGTGCGTCCGTGCAGTTTCACGAAAAACCGATATTTTTTGTGGTCGATGTATAAAAGACAAAACACGTCTCACAAAAAACCTTATTTTTAGCATTAAATTTTGTCTTTTTTACACAGCCCAAACGACAAGTTGATTTTTCATGTAAAGACTTTGTGCGCACTTAGCATTTGAAGATGTACACATGAAATTTTCGGTTGAATTTTTTTGACATTCCAAAATATATCAAAGTTATAGTTCAAATTAAAGGAAGCATACGCACCCGGGAGCCAAAACATCACTCCCAGTAAGTAAGGGAGAATATACCTATAACTCTAGTGATCTAAAAAAATATCATATTTACAAGTTTTAAAGATGTGTACTCCCTCAGTCCCATAAAATAATGTTTTAACTTTGTCTAAATTTAGAAGTATCTAGACTTTAAATTTATACAAATCGAAAACATCAGTTATAGGATGGGGGAGTATTTTTTGCATCGACTCGGTGATGTATTCTACAGACGTGCAAAATCTCAATCTGAAAGACGTTGTATTCTGATGCAAAATATCAATTCGAGTATAGTGAACATCGCATATTTTGAAACTAAGATATTATCAAAAAATTCCATTTTTGTGTACCCTAGAATTATTAGAAGATTAGGAATGTGTTTTTGCATGCTTGTAGGGTACATCATTGACTACATCTATAACTTTTGTCAGCTTTTTAAAAACATAGATATGATTTCCCAATTTTTAAAAACAAAGGGATCATGGATGCTGGGATGTCATAGAAAGTTTTCGAGATTATACTTCTTCCTTTCTTTATGTTGTAATTACCTTTGGTGTTTTTTTGCGGGTAATTACCTTTGGTGTTGCTGCCCCAGTTTTGACACATACGGCTTGAAAGTTGCATATACCACCAAGAGTGCACATTTTCTTTGGCTCTTTGCACAATGCAAACTTATGACTGCGGATAACCTTAAGAGAAGGAACTTGCATAAACCTGCACACTATATCTTTAACTCCATTGTAGCTAAACAAATTTAGCCTGGGATTTCATTCTTCTTCGGGTAAAAGATAACTCATAAGCATCTCGCTCCAAGTTCTTCACTATTTTATAGAGTAGTCCATGGTACAAGTAGGCTGCAATAGACGTGATCATGTTCATGGGGAATTTTCTTGGCCAAGTCTGCTTGCATGTGGGCCTCGGCTGGTCAAAATACATTTGCATGCTCGCTCAATTAGTAGCTAGCTACTAGCTTTTGAGAGGCCGTGTGTGTGCCTTTAGTTTGTGGGATCACCCGAGAGAAGCTAAGATGCTATAATTATTATTCATCTCTAGCAGATCAGAGACCTTATCATATCATGCATGGCTGATGGCTCCACTCTATATGATTGCTTTGCAGAAAATTCATGAGCGAAAACAGGAAACGAGATAAATCGATCCTGCGGGCTGTGTATCGTCCGAAGCTCCCGGCCTAGATCATCGTGGGCTTCTCATTCGCCCTTGTTAGTCGTATGGGGCACTGTTTGGCCCATAGTTTTGTTTGCTGGCCCATAGTTTTGTTTGCATCCTGAGCTTGATGCAAGGCTCGAGTATTACGGAGGCCCATGTCGTGTCCTACCTGGCCCAGCCTAATGACCAAGGAGAGATTTCCTGCTGGTCCATGAACATGGCCCACGTGTTGCCACCTACTTGGCCCAATTTCATTTCGAGTCATTCATTTTGGTAGGAGTAAACTTTTTTTGTTGATAAATCTGGCACACGATGAAAAACTAATGCCTCATTTGGTCCGGCAAAACTATTTTGAAATCTAAGAGCATCTCCAGTCGCGTCCCCCAAATGACCTTTGGGGGACGGTGGACAAGAAATGGAGAAAAACGCGTTCCAGTCGCGTCCCCCAAAGCTAAATAGCGCCTCATTTTATGTCCGGCGTTCCCGGTAGAGACTCTATGTACAGAGTCTCTACCGGGGACGCCGGACACAAAAATGGCGTCCGGACGCATGCATGCAGCCCCTACTCCCCACATGTCATTCTTTTTTCTCACATTTTTTCTCACCTACTTTTCCCACATGGGATGGTCCCTTCTATTAAAATGCATGCATCCGGACGCTGTTTGAGGGACACGGCTAGAAAGGGTCTCTTTTTTGTACAGATTTTTAGTCTCTTTTTGTCCGACGCGGTCCAAAACATGCCCCAAATCATTTGTGCCGGACATTTTTTTGAGGGACGCGACTGGAGATGCTCTAAATACTGAGTTCGACGCCAACAAAGATGGAGATAAATTTCTGCCAAAATTTCTTAGCGCTGACATGCACAATTTCAACTACTACATCTATCCTAAGAAGATGTCCCAAATTCATTTAAATTTGAATGTATCTAGAAACTCTTTAGTGCATAGATACATCTATATTTAGTTAAATCTTCAACATCCTTTTAATGGGGGTACCTTTTCATTGATGTTGAGCCCACGGGTTAGGTTCACCGGGTCCAGATTGGGCATTAGTTTGACTAAAAGTACCAGATTTATCAAAAAGGAAATACACCAGTAAATATATAATCCATTCTTTTACTCTCTTTGGTTTAAACTAATTGTTCAAAAAATAAACGTATGTAAACAAATAAAACTATTTTTAGGCAATTATTTTTAATCGGATGGAGTAGGAAGAAGGCTGGAAATGCCGATGGTTGGGGACCGAATGAACGAACGATGCAACAATGATATCCAAATCTTGATGATCAAGTCAAAATAATTTGGTGACAGCTATACGGAATGGATAAGCAAGCCAGGTCATTGCTCTTTTCCCCAGTCGACGCGTGGCAGGCACAGATCACGAGGGGCTTGTACTGGTAAGACAAGCAAGTCAATCAGCTCTGCGTCGCTGCTGCGGTGCTGCCTCCGGTACAGCATGGACAGTTGGACACCCATTTCCTTTCACTACTTTAATTCGATTTGCTACGCTATTGTTTATTGAAATGAACTAGTAAATGATATTTCTTTGATGTGCAACCTCTAAACAATGAAGGGCAACTGTACAAGGATGTGAAAAGTGGACAGAGCGGTAAGAGACTGCTTGTCGTGCATTGGTTTCATGTGTACGTAGTCGTAGCTGAGCAGAGCACCAGAAGTCGTTGTGGTCAATTCGAAACTCACACCCCCAGTATCGTATCCGTGTCCTCGGCTACTTGTATACTCTGATTCATTTTTTCGATAAAGGGAATATATTAATATTAAGAGGTATCAATTACACCCAGCCTCTGCAACAACACACCACCCTAATGACACTACGGATGCACACAGCTAAAAAAAAGAAAAAGAAAACTAAGAAACAAAAGTCCCGCTACAGTATCTCGAGCCTAACAACAGCAATACATCCACCGCCATGACAACACCTGAATTACAGACTCTTCAAAAAATAACGCCTCGAAGAAGGAAACAGTGCACAAACACCGTCGTCGCCCGATTAAAGATCTTGGGTTTTCACCCTAAAGATAGTCCCCGCTCTCAAAACAATGCCTCCACCAAGGTCATTGCCAGGCACAACCAGTTAAGGCCAGACTTTGGGTTTTCACCACGAAAGGTAGGACTACGAACTTCATCCGTGTTTGTCGCCCCCGCTTTCATACCGCTAGCTGTGAAGCCCGAAACACCAAGCAAGCCCCTCAACGGCGCGGAGTCTTGAACCTCCCTTAGCTAGTCCTCCCCTCCGGCCTTCATGAAATTCTCTTCTTCCGAATTTCATCATGGATCCATAGTCACTTGATGTCAACACAGAAAAAGAGCTTCGCGCCGCTCCCTCCAGAACCAATCGGTCGGAATAAAAACATGGGTGCGCACGACCGAATACCTCCGATCCAGTAAACTCCAGGCAAAGCATTGTTACATTCGCCGGCGGAGCTTTCCGGAAGTCAACCCCCCGGCCAGATCACGAGTCCAGGCCTCCGGTAGGTCCTCCTCTTCACGCAAGAGAGGCCCTAGGACCGCCGCCTTTATTCAGGTCGGACCCCCACGTCGGCGACCATCCCGGGCTGGCCAATCCAACCCTCCACCGGCGACACCATCGTCGGCTTCCATGCTCCTCCATCTCGCCACCGGATCGCGGTGATAGATCAAGGATCCACCACCACCAACCGCATGCCGACCCTCTCCGGCGAAGAAGAGGGCCACCTCCTCCGTCGAACCCAAGGCTGTTGCCCCGGGCGCCCTCGTGTCGCGGAAGAATCTCGAGATCGCCTCCACGCACCGACGAGAGGCAGGGGGAGGGCATGGCGCAGACCGACGGCCTGGCCGCCGCCCACCCAGCCCCTGCTGGAGTGCTGCGGGGGAGAGCCGACGGAAGGAGGGAGACCGGCCGCCACCGCCCAACCCACCCGCGCCGGCCGATCCGCCAGGGGATAGCCGCCGGGAGGAGGGGCCGCAGCGCACATCGTCCATCCCATCCGATCTGCGCCTGCTCCGCCATGCGTCGAGGAGGTGGGATCCGGCCGATGTTCATCACACAGCGACGAGGAAGGGCCCCCGCCGCCGCCACGCCCCGAGGGTCTTTGCCCCGGCAGCGCTACCGGCGGCGGTGGCGGTTAGGGTTGGGAGGGTGGGGTGCGGGAGGGAGGGTTGGGTGCGGGAGGGTCGGGCGTCTGTGATTCATATATTGCGATTGTCGGTGACTAGGACAGGAAGGATCTCTTGTGGCAGAGACAAGGCGTGATTCACTCGGCCAGAACGGAAGGAGCAGCCGCGTTTCCAGCGAGCGGCCCGGCACAAACAGACCTTTCTACGAAAATTGGTCGGCCGAATGCACAAAAATAACCCAAAAGTTAAATAAAAGCACAGACTGACCCTCCGGCGAAACTATTTCACCAATCTAACCCTTTTGTGTGGCGCCCCTCACATCGGCGCCACACATGCCAGTGTGGCGCCCCTCCTGCCGGCGCCACACACCCAGCCGACGTGGCACCCTCGATGCTGAGCTGGTGCGCCCATCCGACGTGGCAGCATGTGTGGCGCCACTCCCATCGGCGCCACACATGCACTTGTAATTGCCCAAAACATACTGTGAGACAATTCATCTGGGACTTAGCCGTTTTGGCGAGCCTCTACGTGTGGCGCCGATGCCACGGGCGCCACACTAACATGTGTGGCGCCGATGCCACGGGCGCCACACATCCACTTAAGTGTGGCGCCCGCACCCGCCCCCAGCCCGACCCAGCCAGTTCTTCTCTCTTCTTCTCTGTTTCTCCTCCCCAACCGCCGCCGCCTCCCCTTCGGCCCCCCACCAAATCGACCAAGGATTCGTCAGATCTATCCGGCCAACTCCTTCCTCCTCCATTCCTCAAGGTATTCCCCTTCGATTCCCTCCGATTCATCCACTAGTGTTGGTGGATTTGGTAGATTTGGGTATGAACCCTAGACATGGAAATTTATGTTGGTGGATTTGGATATGAACCATTGATATGGAAATTAATGTTGGTGGAATCTACATTGTAGTATATGTGTTTGAACCAAAGATTTGTTGGAACCCTAGATATGAAATTTTACATGTATGTGTTGAAATCCTATGTATGTATGTGTTGAAATGTTGGTTGTGTTTGAACCAAAGATGTTTGAAATGGCTATGTATGTGTTGAAATGGGTATGTAAGTGTTGAATGTGTATGTGTAGGAACCCTAGATATGTATGTATCCTAGATTTGTGGAGGAACCCTAGGCATCAAATTTCATGAATGTGTATGTGTAGGAATAACTCATATGGTGTTGTATCCCTAGATATGAATGTATATGTATGTATTTGATGTATTTGTGATGGCTTATTTGGATATATTCTCATGTATGTGTTGCTCATAATATGTTGTATTTTTGCAAACATGTAGGATGGTGTGGCTCCTGGATCAAGAGTACGACAGGGATCACCGGGCTGTTCATATGACGGAGAGGACAACGGATCTTCACCCTTTGAAGATTCGTTACCATGGCACAGTGGATATACCATATGACGAGAGGTACACGGAGTTCATCGAGCCTACCGGTCTTCTCCCGTTCATATCCCTTGTAAGCCGTGGGGGGCCGAACATGAACCCCTCGGCACTCACCGCCCTTGTCGACCGGTGGAGGCCGGAGACTCACACCTTCCACTTGAGGGCCGGCGAGATGGCCCCTACTCTCCAGGATGTTTCCATGATCCTTGGACTACCTATTCAGGGCGAGCCACTGTGTATGAACACAGCTTCTGATGGGTGGTGCCAGCAGATGGAGGTGCTTATTGGCAGGGCTCCTCCGGCGCCAGCAAATCCGAAGGAGAGAGTTCCCGCCGGCGCGTCTTTCTCTTGGATGATCAGGACTAACTTTGCACAATGCCCGGACGGGGCCAACGAGGACACTCGGAGGACGTACGCCCGCGTGTACTTATGGTACATGATTTCGAGGACTCTCTTTCCTGACAGTGGGGGGAAGCTGGCCCATTGGTGTTGGCTGAAGGCGCTTACGGTGTTGGACAACCGGTGGAGTTGGGGAACAGCGGCACTTGCCTACCTCTACCGCAGGTGATGACTTGTTCTATGTACTATTTTCCTATAGTAGTGTGCTAGACAAAGTAGTAACCAAATGTCTTATGTACGCGAGTTGGACGAAGCTTGTCGCGGGATCGGGAGCAGGGCCCGGGAGCGGCGGTATTGGTGGATGCTTGCTCCTACTTTCCGTATGGAGCTGGGACCACATATCAGTTGGGCGGCCTAGGACACTCCCCGAGAGGCCATGTCCTCATCACCCGAACAACCCTGATCGGGATCCGACTTGGGCATACCTTTGGGACAATGTTTCGGAGATGACGAGCGATCCAAAGATCATGTACAGACAGTACACTGCGGAGTTGGACACTCTTACCGCTGAGCAGGTAACCGATCACTCTTTTGCAATCCTAGTTTTCATTGATTCTACTGGCATGTTCTAAATTCTGAAATATTTGTATGCTGCAGGTGGAATGGGAGCCATATGGTACCTACTACCGTATTGGCGCGGGGATGTCTGACCTCAACCACAAGTGCACGGAGGAGGCGCGGTTCTGGCGTACGCGCTGCCCACTCATATGCATGTGGCTTGTTGAACACCACCAGCCGCACGAGTGATGAGACAGGTTTGGGCTCGTATCGGGAGTGCCCACCTCGGTGGCAAGACACGGACAAGACGCTTCATAGGTAAACTTCGGAATCATGCGATGAAAGATTCTTGATAGAAGAGGTAGAATCTAACTTCTTGATTCTTGCAGGCTTGATAGGCAGCGGCGGAGGAAGATCACAAATTGGCCGAGTTCATCATAGCGGCCACGTCGCAGCGTTCCTACACTGTTTGGAAGCGACACGGACTGCTGGCCCTGTGGAGATTGTGCCTCACGACTTGGCCGCTTTCAACAAGTACCTCCAGTGGTTCCATGAAAACACGCGTATCGAGTTAGTGAAGCACGCTTATGCTGAGCACATCTTGGACGACCCCATCGAGTTCGATGAGGTTGCGCAAAGCCAGCACGACACCTATGCTCGCAGAGGGAGATCAACTTCTATTGCTTCCGAGCTGAACTTCGTGGTAATGGATTCTCTCATTAACTAGTACATCATCTAGAATGCCATGTGCTCGCTTAAATTGTGTATGCTATGTTTGTCACAACGGTCGGAGATCCAAAAAAACAGCTGACGAGTGCGAGGTTATGTGGGACCAGAGCGGGAGAGATGAAAATCCTGTCGGACCGTTGTGGCATTTCATTAAGGTATGATCACCAACTTTGAATGTACGCTATTATGTTCTGGTGGCTTTGTAACCATGAGTTCCATGACGCGAGAACAACGCACGAAAGATGCGGCGGTTAGCCAACTTGCTAGGTTGCCGCGAAGGCGAAATCCCTACATCCTCCTCTTTTGAAGAAGCGCAGGTATGGACTATTTTGTTGCTGTAAAACATGTTCTTACTAATTTCAACTTTTGTAATCTCATGTGTTCATGTTTGTGAAGATTCCTGACAACGAGGAAATTCTGAGTCAAAGCATACCTCCAAAGCATACCTCCAAGCAAGCCCCACGGTCAGCTTACCAGTTGAAGCCAAGGGGTAAGGCTCCAAACCGGTACACTCCGGAAGATTATGTCACCCGAGGAAAGAAGGTTGTCATTGAGGAGGATGAGGGGCCGCCGCGGAGATCATCTTTGTCGAGGATGAGGAACGACGAGCCGTTCTCTTCAGAGGAGGAGGAGCAGGAGGAGCAGCAGGAGCAGCAGCAACAAGAGCCACGCCAGCGGACGAAGAGGATGGCCGTCCGGAAGCAGCCCGCGAGGACGGCACGTCGAGGACGACAGTAGGATGTGCTACGTGCTGTTGTGAACTATATCTTCATAAGTATCGAATTGTGAACCCTATGTCATTTCGAACAATGTTTGTAATGCTACTTGTTGTTTGAATTTACTTGCTACGATGTAGACTACATCTTCTGAGATTGCTACTTGTTGTGTCCAATGAAAACTGTTGGAGTTTGGTAGGATTTTTCATGGTTTTAACACAAGTCAACGTGTGGCGCCCTCCACAGTGGCGCCACACTGCACTGTGTGGCGCCCACGGCATCGGCGCCACACATGCCAACTTATATCAACTATTGGGTCGCAAACATCCAGGGGCTCCGGACGATAAGTCCTTACCCGTTTTGGCGAGGCTCTTTGTGTGGCGCCCGTGGCATCGGCGCCACACATGCTAGTGTGGCGCCCGTGGCATCGGCGCCACACATAGAGCCTTGCCAAAACGGCTAAGTCCCAGACGAATTGTCTCACAGTATGTTTTTGGCAATTACAAGTGCATGTATGGCGCCGATGGGAGGGGCGCCACACATGCTGCCACGTCGGATCGGCTCACCAGCTCAGCGTCGACAGGCCACGTCGGATGGGTTTGTGGCGCCAGCAGGAGGGGCGCCACACTTCCATGTGTGGCGCCCATGGGAGGGGCACCACACAAAAAGGTTAGATGGGTGAAATAGTTTGCCCGGAAGGTCAGAGTTGCTATAGTTACAACAAAAGATTATTTTTGTGTAAATCGCCAAACAATGAAGGGCAACTGTACAAGCATGTGAAAAGTGGACACAGCGGTAAGAGACTGCGTGTCGTGCATTGGTTTCATGTGTACGTAGTCGTAGCTGAGCAGAGCACCAGAAGTCGTTGTGGTCAATTCGAAACTGACACCCCCAGTACCGTATCCGTGTCCTCGGCTACTTGTATACTCTGATTCATTTTTTCGATAAAGGGAATATATCTACACTACTTAAAAAGGAGGAACATGTTCCCTATTCTGCCTACCTCTCACTACAACCAGTTTTGGTTGTCACCCAAATGGGCCGCACCAGAAATCTTGCCCAGAATCAATCTCGCCCAGAAGGAATGTAATCTCGTCCAGAATCAAACTCGCACCAGAAATCGCCCAGAATCAATCTCGCCCCATAATCAAGATCGTCCCATAATTCCCAAAAGGAATGTAATCACGCCCCAGTCAAACTCGCCCAGAATCAATTTCGCCCCATAATCAAGATCATTCCATAATCAAGCTCGTCCCATAAAGTAATATGAAAAAAAATGGAATCAACATTAATGAGGACGTGAATAGCATCCAGGCAGAATACTTGACGTACAAAAGCAGGACCCGGCCTATAAATTAGCAGAATATGATGCAACCAATCTTCAACCTTACGAAGTAACCATGGCAGTACAACTTAGCTTCGGACGCGCCTGCTCGAAGAGAATAATTCCACCAAGACCGTACTCTCGCTTCACCTGGAATCCTCACTTGTAACTTCTTCTTTCTACACTATAATGCTGCATCAAAGATTTCATTTGTTAGTTTGACTGATACATGCGTTCTTCTCATTTCTCATGCATGTTAGTTTCCGATTTGTTGAAGACATGCATACGTACGGTCATGGTTGGGTGACGATCGCGAAAATTGTGACCGCGCGAATTAAAGTGACTCGGATAGGAGATCTTATTTACCACGCCATCCTAGCTGACACAAATGTGAGTCCTCTAATGCATTCTTGGTATCCAGTAGCTACAACTTTCTTCTCGCAATGCTATGTAAATGCTCCTTGCTGCATACAATACCTGCATGTGTTTCTTTCAATTCGTTAGGATGTAAGGAGCATTTCATAATATAAATAAAGCAGTCCAGTAGACATTCTTGAAAATAGGATGCAAATAAGGACCATGAGTAAGGCAGTATAGCAGCGCCCAAACTTCAGAATAAAATGATTTTTGTCCAGGTTCCCATAATTATGTGACGTCCAGGTTTCCATACAAGTTTAACAGAAATGCATCTATTCTTTCATACCCAGTAGTGCAAAGGTGCCATTTTAACAGGAATGTGTGGTACTTACTGGTATTGCATGCATAATTATTGGTAAAATGTTTGTGTACTAAAGAAGAGGTCAACAGGTAGACTGGTATCTTTTTGCAAAATGGCTATATTTTCATCAGTGTCTATCTTTTGGAATTTGACAGGGAGACAAGATGGAGGCGATAGCGTATCGGCAGCTAGCAGAATGATTGCAACACTGAGCTTCATGTCGGTGAGGTGTACTATTTCAAAAGGGTGGAGTTCCAGATTTCTGAGGCTCCACCACCATTTGGATTGTTCACACCAACAAATTACTACATTCACATGGACTCTCGTACAGAGATTTTTCCTGCTCACCCTAACATTCGCATCCCTGAACTTCTGACACGGTTCGCCAATTTCGAAGTGACCACGAGAATTAGAAACAAAACGATCGTAGGTAGGTATAATTTTTTATATTTTAACTAATTAAACTACTGATGTTCTTACTATCATGCATCTATAGATGTTCAGAGTATTATCATACATGTCAGCCCTGTCATGTTTCACAATTCAAACAATCGTAGAACCCCTTGCCGAGATGTCTTCCTGATGAATACCAAGTAAGATAAAAAAAAAGTCTTCGGTTGTTTTATTATTCTTCTAACTATGGGTTTACTAATGACTGGTACTTTACAAGGGGACAATACCTTGCTTTGCGCTGCATCAAATCTTCGGTACCACATGGCGCAAGATGGGTTTCTATACAGACCTACGTCCGACAAGGCTGTGAGTCCATGAACAGGGGGGCAGCTTTTATCCTCAACAGCAAAGACTCATGTATGCCCATGAACTATTATTAGTATTAAAACAGAATACACTGTAATTCTTGGTCACAAACCTTGTTATCGGTGTAATGGCCATTCTATTATTACGATACAAGTGTTTTCTATTCTATTGTTTGTGGTTAACCAGTTTCTGAGAAACTCCAACTTGAAAAGTACTTAGGATATGCATAAGGTGCATACAGAAAGTAGCAAACTAAGAATGGTGATGGCATAAAATACTCTGTATTCGGTAACATAAAATACTCTGTATTCGGTAATATAAACATACCAGTGAATGTCAAAAGTTTGCTAGCACGAATCAACCGCACTTGGTGGTCATCAACATCCAGTGCCACTGCATGGAGTTGTCACAAAAAAATTAATAGTTCAGATGTGCACTAAATAAATCACAAGTACACACCTTGGAACTTGGAACTATTCAAACAATATTAATATCCTTCTAGCATCGACAAAAGCAAAAGTGGATGTTCCCACAAAAATTATGAAGTTCAATTAAAATTTTAGCATTTGATCGTAATCATTTTCAATGACTATAGCATTTGATCATAATCATTTTAAAGTGAGAAGAAATTGTTGTAAATTCCTGAAATGACTATAGCCCAACACTTGCATTTTAAATAAAGCATCTCATTTAATAATCCCCTAAATTCCGTTCATAAAATCATCTCATTAAATATACCCCTAAATTTTGTGGATCAATTCAGTATGCAAATATTCAGTGAATCCAATAGTATCTCGGTTGGCTGAAATTAACTCACCAGCTATGGTAACTAAATCATTTCACGCTACAGAATTAAAACACTGCCCAAAATCTTTTATAGTTTCTCAATAGTATGTCGGCAGACTCAAATTAACTCCCCATCGATCACGCTATAGTAATTAAAAGATTGTCCAAAATATTTAATAGTATCTCAATAGTATCTCGGCAGACTGGAATTAACTCCCCATCCATCATGCTATAGTATTTAAAACATTTCCCAATTTCGCCCCAAGCACACCGTTATGGTAATGGTAATTAGAACATTACCCTTAATACCTGAAAAGTATTGCGAGAAGAAAGCATTCATATAAATAACCTCAAGCATTTTTCAACCTGCTCATTCTCCTCAAACAAACTAGCAAGGGACGTTGATGGAGGATCATCATCGAAATTCAGGTTCACATAGTTCTGGTATGTAATCACTAGCTGATGCACCATCACCCTCTTCCCCTCTCGAATCAGCCATGTTTTTTCTGGAAATACTTTTGAAGGATTACGTAAGCCACGAATACAATAGATATTAACTGCCTTATCATTACGAGCACTAGCAAAGATACGCAGATTTTGCAATGATAAATACATCAGTACATCAACTATGTACAACTGCAGCTATCACATATTCGTAGATAATTTATGTTAAGGAGTACCAATTGTCGCTAATATTTCCTAGGCCAGGAACTGCAAGCAAGTACCTGCTGAAGACAATTGTCTTATCACCGATTTGTATGCCTTGCTGGTTTTGTATGGACAATTATATTGCATAGGATTATAACTAAGGTTGGCGATGTCAAGAATCCATGCCATACCTGCCGCAGAAATTTGGCAGGCCAAAGCAAGCCTCGACACTCTAAATGCCAGGAAAAATTAGTTAAGCCTATAAAACAAAAGTGAAACTATCAGTATGCCTTCAGGCTCTTGTCCGAGGACGTTGCTATTCGGCAAAAACATCATCCAAAAACTAACCTCTAAATTCTAGAGGCACATGAAAAAAGTAAAGCAAAGATCATTGAAGAACAACAATGTATCCACGAGAACCCAAACATACAACAGTTCAGTGAGAAAATAATAAATTTAGGAAATGCGACTTTTATATTTGATGGGTTTTGTTTTGGCTTATAGCTGAGTTAGTCATTTGCAATTATGTATAGGCTATCACACAACATATCAGATTAGGAAGTACTTCGGACCAATCAAAGATATACAACAAATAAGATGTGAGGAATAAATATAGGGAAACACATGGCTCAATTGAGAATGAGTCACTTCAGACACGCATAAATTCAGGTTTAGATGAACAGCTGAATCCAGCACGTGAAGTGAAAATGTGTACAGAGCTATATTCAAGTTTCAAAAGTTTATTAGTCCAAAGTGGCAGTTCTACTTATATATGGAAAATTAATTAACTGAACAGATTCATACTGCTTTTATTTGCATGCTGGACTGTGTGAATGGAAAAAAACTGTAGGATTCACCTATATCACTTATGTTACTTTGAAGAAACAAATGCATAAAAATTCATACGGCGTCGTCTCACCTATAGGAGGGAGTCTACTCCCTGCAGCTCTTCGACCGCCTCCTTCAAATCAGGTGGCCATTTACTCGAATTAGACTTTTCTGCAATCTAGATTGTCACCTCATCAGTGGCTGCAAAGTTAAACTCAGGGTACCTTGCAGTCTTGTTGTGCAAACATCTGTTAGAATGTTATGTAATGCAGATTAATTAGGGTAAACTGATCTGGTCTGCTACAACTTAACTAGGGCTTAACCAGTATGGTTTAAAATTGTATACCCTATGTTTAATCTGGGTGTCGAGTTTATTATTTGCAGTAAAAGCTTTCGTACCCATAAGTCGCTATGGTCTGAGAACTTAAAAATGATGCTACTTAATTTCTTCGTGTATGCCTCACCAGAAATAAGGCAATGCGCACAAAAGGCAATGCGCACAAAATTTCCTAAAGAAGAGTTTTACTACTACTGATATACTAGGTTCATAATATTTGGTAAGTGCACTAATCCTAATCCAATAAGCCTTCAATTAGTCACTGGGTCATGGGTATTTGACAAATTTGTTTTCGAGAATACACCTGGAAGGTGCATCAACTTTTATACAGGAGTGTGACTCCTGTTGGGAAACAACCAACTGAATTCTTCTCAATGTTCATGAGGCTCCTCAATATTCATGCAGAACTTCACCTAGGGCTTAAAATAACAAATGTGTGGAGAGCATGCTAATATTAATGTCTAACTCCTCAAGTTGTAGCTGTAAGAAGACATTTTCCACGGAAATATTCTCATCATTCCTCAGAAATAAGAAAAGACCAGTGGAGAAAAATAGCATCCAGAGCTATATTTGCAGAATGTAGAGTTTCCATGATGAAATATAAAAAAGATTGTTATTCTTTCAGATCGCAGCTATGTTCTCATGATCATGCTAGCGCAACACTTTAGAACCGAAAAAATACAAGAGAAGCACCTGAAGATCTAAAGGATCATTCAAAGTTCAGTAATATTTGGGGGGAAATTGGGTCTGCACCATTAAAAGATCCAATCTTTAGGTTTATACCATCAAAAACTTCTTGTTTAGGTTTGTACCACCGAAAGGTTGCAATCCTTTTGATTCTTACCAACTCTGTGAAGTCTCCGTTAATGATGACCACTGTACCCTTTCATCATGAAAATCTCTAATCGATCGGCTTTTTTTGGGTTCAATCCTACACTAGATAGAAACACATGGAACAAAGAACAAAAATTAGGAACTCCTCACAACAAATCGTAGGTCCTGTGCTCATACACAAACACAAGTATTTATACAGGTAACAGAACATTACCCAGGTTGAGCGAGGGTCCCAGCAAGCAGCAAGAATACGCAGGGGGCAGTCGGGGACGAGCACGGGGAGGCCGGGCGTCGCGGGCTTCGGGGTCGTGCCGCAGACGGAAAAAGCGCTCGGCCGGACGAAGTGCGGCGGCGGCGGCCGGCCGTGTCAGCGAGCTCGCAGGCCGCTCCGGCTAGGGTTTCGGGCGGGTGGACAGGCCTCTTAGTTCCATGCCTCCGTGACCGCGATTCGGTAGGGATGGAGGCATGCCACCGAGGAGATCCTCCGCCGGGCTCCGGGGATGTGGTAGTCACCGTCGGGAAGGCTATGGGGTGGCCGGGGTTTCTCCTGTGAACTCTGCTCGTGAGTTCAGTTCACGGTGAAGAGGAATCATTCGGTTCATTGGTTTTGGCCACATGTGCAGTTAAATTAATTAACCAGCCAAAATAAAGATCTTTCTAAGGGCATCTCAAACGGGCCGACGATGCTGAGTGACCGTTAGCATCCATCCGGCCGGAAAATGCGTCTGTTACCACCATCAGCTGGGCGATGCAAAGTGACTGGATCGGCCGGGGCGACGCAAGCCTGATCCAAATATGTGCCTCAGATGCGTCGCGGCGAACGCTGCGCGAACGTGCAAAGTGTCCGCTCGCGTCTGGTGGACGTTTCGTCGGGCCCGCCTGGCAATGACCCAGCTTCGATACGTCTTCTCAGCGGCGCCAGTACTGGCGCCGAGGCATCTCTTCGGTAGTCTGCGGCCGCGTAAATGGTGATGCCTCGCGTGGCCCGCGGCCGTCGCCTACCTCTGCGCACGAAGTAATGGAGATGCCATGCGTGCCGCGGCCGTCGCCCTGCCTCTGACCTATATAAACAGGGGCGCGAGCATATCACTCCTCCCCACTAAATCCTAGCGGCGCACAACCTCCACCGTAGCGCTGATGCCGCTCAGCCTCCACCGGGGCCACCATGAGCAGCGCCAGCCGCGGCCAGGCTGCCGCGCCTCCACCTTGCCCGGCCTCGAGCTCCGACGAGGAGTTCGACGATGACGACAGCACCAACGACCTCCTCGACCCGGTCAGGGACGCCAAGGCCCTGGCTGAAGCGGAGAAGGAAGCAGAGGAGGAGTGGGCGGCCCACGCGGCGTTCGACGCGAGATGGAACGCTGCAGGGTGGCGGCCGTCACAGCCGTAGAGGACTCGGACTCCGACATTTCATGGTCTTCCGATGACCCTGATGCGCCTACCCCAGAGGAGAAGGCGGTGTAGCAGAGGGCGTTAGTCGAGTCCTTCGAGACGCTCAAGGACGACGCCGCCAACGCGGGGCTGCGGCAGTGCCTGCTAGAGGACGCGGCGGCGCACCGAGCCCTAGCGGCCGCACGAGAGGCGCCGCAGAAGCAGACGAGGGAGGGACGCAACGACGGGGCCTTCCCGTCAGGCAGCAAGTAGTCTAGACTTCTAGAACTAATTTGTATAATTTGAATGTACTACTTTCTATGCTTTCTAAATATGTTGCAAATCTAAAAATGGGTCGCCCTGCTGAGAGCACACCCAGACGGAAATGGACGCGCGGATAAAATATGTCTGTGGGGTGACACAAACGGACGCTCGCGACCACTTTTGGGCGTTCGATATGCGTCGCCTCGTTGGAGATGCCCTAACGGAAGCAGACGGAATGGCCGAAATCAATAACGTTGCAATCTTTGGGTGGTACAAACCTAAACAAGAAGTTTTTGATTGTATAAACCAAAAGAGTGGATCTTTTAATGCTATAGACCCAATTTCCCAATATTTGGACACATTTTATGTCTGAAACTATCCAAATGGGGATTTCGAATTCCTCACTGTCGACGAAGTATGCCGAGAAGGGGTACCCATCGGTGGTCGCAGCGGCGCTCCTTAATGCAGGAGCGTGGATGGACTGGCGTCGCTCCTTGTTGCCGACGAACCCGTGGGACGGCAGCACACCAATCCCTCTACACCGAGCTCGAGGATGCGCAGGTCAGCGCCAGCGGGCTGGGATGGCACAGAGTAGGAGTTCCCAGGCTAGAACGAGGCCCACTAGGGCCATGGCCCGAAGATTGCCTCCGCCATCTGCAGGCAAAGTGGCGAGGGGATCGACCATCCACTCTGGAAGCAGTAGCGGAGCCCTCCATGGCACGTGCAGTGATATAAGTAAGTGGAGTCGTTTTGTTAGTGTTGCTTTTTAATTGATAGATTTGTGCAAGGAATGATTTTTATGTGACTACTTGGTCAAAATATATAATAGTATTTTCGCTTTATCGCTGGATTTCAAGTTTCTTGCATCTTTTGTGAACATGTGTGCCTACAATGAGTCGGTGGTTACAGTTGAACCATAGTGTGGACAAAATTGATTCCATTGAAGTTCTTTGCTAGAATAAATGTGTATTCTGTAAGGAAATATGTATCTCTTATATATGTTCCATTAGAAATGAAATTTGCGTCCCGTGGCAACGCACGGGCATTTGTACTAGTTAATATTAAGAGGTATCAATTACTCCCAGCCTCTGCAACAACGCACCACCCTAATGGCACTACGGATGCACACAGCTAAAAAAAAGAAAAAAAGAAAACTAAGAAACAAAAGTTCCGCTACAGTATCTCGAGTCTAACAACAGCAATACATCCACCGCCATGACAACACCTGAATTACAGACTCTTCAAAAAATGACGCCTCGAAGAAGGAAACAGTGCTCAAACACCGTCGTCGCCCGATCAAAGATCTTGGGTTTTCACCCTAAAGATAGTCCCCGCTCTCAAAACAATGCCTCCACCAAGGTCATTGCCAGGCACAACCAGTTAAGGCCAGACTTTGGGTTTTCACCCTGAAAGGTAGGACTCTGCACTTCATCTGTGTTGTCGCCCCCACTTTCATACCGCTGCTGTGAAGCCCGAAACACCAAGCAAGCCCCTCAACAGCGCGGAGTCTTGAACCTCCCTTAGCTAGTCCTCCCCTCCGGCCTTCATGAAATTCTCTTCTTCCGACTTTCATCATGGATCCATAGTCACTTGATGTCAACACAGAAAAAGAGCTTCGCGCCGCTCCCTCCAGAACCAATCGGTCGGAATAAAAACATGGGTGCGCACGACCGAATACCTCCGATCCAAGAAACTCCAGGCAAAGCACTGTTACATTCGCCGGCGGAGCTTTCCGGAACTCAACCCCCCGGCCAGATCACGAGTCCAGGCCTCCGGTAGGTCCTCCTCTTCACGCAAGAGAGGCTCTAGGACCGCCGCCTTTATTCAGGTCGGACCCCACGTCGGCGACCATCCCGGGCTGGCCAATCCAACCCTCCACCGGCGACACCATCGTCGGCTTCCATGCTCCTCCATCTCGCCACCGGATCGCGGTGATAGATCAAGGATCCACCACCACCAACCGCAGGCCGACCCTCTCCGGCGAAGAAGAGGGCCACCTCCTCTGTCGAACCCAAGGCTGCTGCCCCGGGCGCCCTCGTGTCGCGGAAGAATCTCGAGATCGCCTCCACGCACCGACGAGAGGCAGGGGAGGGCATGGCGCAGACCGAGGGCCTGGCCGCCGCCCACCCAGCCCCTGCCGGAGTGCTGCGGGGGAGAGCCGACGGAAGGAGGGAGACCGGCCGCCACCGCCCAACCCACCCGCGCCGGCCGATCCGCCAGGGGACAGCCGCCGGGAGGAGGGGGCCGCAGCGCACGTCGTCCATCCCATCCGATCTGCGCCTGCTCCGCCATGCGTCGAGGAGGTGGGATCCGGCCGCCGTTCATCACACAGCGACGAGGAAGGGCCCCCGCCGCCACCACGCCCCAAGGGTCTTTGCCCCGGCAGAGCTACCGGCGGCGGTGGCGGTTAGGGTTGGGAGGGTGGGGTGCGGGAGGGAGGGTTGGGTGCGGGAGGGTCGGGCGTCTGCGATTCATATATTGCGATTGTCGGTGACTAGGACAGGAAGGATCTCTTGTGGCAGAGACAAGGCGTGATTCACTCGGCCAGAACGGAAGGAGCAGCCGCGTTTGCAGCGAGCGGCCCGGCACAAACAGACCTGTTCTACGAAAATTGGTCGGCCGAATGCAAATACGGTCTAAATTTAGTGTTGAAATGCGTCTGCGCGGATCTTTTTTTTTGCATTGGTTACGCTTGGCAGCAATCACATCCGTTTCGTCTTCTATGCACGTTGCAATACTAGCGGGGCGACCTCGCTTCTGCATTCTGCACAAAGTTAATGGCACCCTAGCACATCGTTGCAGTTCCCCAAGCCTAGCCATGTGTGCTGATCTTAATGTACGTGACCCGTCCCCTCGGCTGAGCTCGCGCATCCACCCTCTCACACAACCCTAGCCACCTTCCCAATCCCCAACCCTAGCGCCGCCACCAACCTTCCCTCCATTTACCTTCTCCCCACGAGTTCCATGGCTGGTCCTAGTGGCCGAGGTTGCGGACTCCGCGGTCGAGGAAAGGGTGGTCGTGCTAGATCTGCTCCGCCTGCACGCTCGCCCTCCCCTGCGGACTCAGAGTGGCTACACGACATGTACTTCGAGTTCGTCATCCACATCACTGGGACCCTTTCGGCAGAATCAGACTGCATTGCCTCTACGAAGGCGATTGTTGATATGGGCGTCAAGATGTTCGATGACTCATCCTGCCGCATACACTACCACAACAAAGACAACACCAACAACAACGAGCAACTGTAGGTATAGGGTATTATTTGTTTGCAACAAATATGTCGAGCGCCTTTAAATCCACTAGTGTAGGTTTCTAGATGGTCTTCCGTGATAACCAAGGACACACAACACCCTTGTCTTGTTTTGGTGACGGGGTGTTTTTTCTTCGCAATGAAAAAAGCGTGAGCAAGGCGAACCCACTAGTTAGGTTTCTTAGTTTCCAAAATATATGTAATATGTATGTATCTATCTATGGAAAAGATGCTTGCAAACTATGAAATGTGTCGGGCGGCTGATAGCGCGCCCTCGGCCCCCGAGACGCAAATGATCAATTATGGCCCGAAGGCTAATTCGCACCCTCAGCCCGACGCAAATAGACGCGCGCAATCACTTTTGATGACCGAAACACGTTGGGCCGGTAGAGATGCCCTCGTACCGCATCCGGATCAACATGCTAGTTAATTTGCATTGGTTGTTGTGGCAAATAAGAGACAATAGTTCACTTTTCTCTCTCTTAATTACAGCTCCACCTCAGTAAAATAGACTAAGATGGGTCTTTAAAATACAATCGAAAGTGACCGCTCTGAGGTATATGTAGAAATTATAGAACCCTAATATTTGTTTCATGTTCATTTTAACGAAAGGGTATATAAATATAAAGAGGAAGGAAATAGAATTGGACTACAAGAAGCTAATCTAGAGTTCTAGTTTAACTTTAACCCCTACACATATATGTATCCTACCACTACCCTATTTAGTTTAACACAAAATAAACTAAATTTTAAGATATTATCATTAAATTTGTTTATTTTTTGCACCAAAGAGAATAAAGTACCTAACATTCATCCACTTGCATGGTTTCTCCCTATATGGCCACTACTACTTGATTTTCCTTTTTATTGTGTCACTCAACTAATTAATTAGTAGTAGCAACTGATAAGAAGAATACTACTCGTACCTACACCGATCATATAGATCGGTTGCTTGCTCTTGCAAGTATACGCGTGTTTGCAATCAACGGGAATCACGTGAATATTTCTTATCCTTCCTTATCCAATAATCAAGAGGATAGACAATACGGTCGATCAAGCTAGCTCAAAGATATCTTCCACGTTAAACAATATAAAAACCAAGCTCCTTTGTACGCTGTTCAGGCTACGCTGCACAGTGACAGGATATGCCACAAAATTTCGTACTACTAGTAATCTATTGCCAAAGCGAGTACACCAGTTTGACATTGACTATGACTGACTGTAAAAAAGTTATGAGGGCAGGGAAAAGAAAGAGTGATGTCAGGATGCCAGTGGAGATTTGACTATGGCTCACCGATTATTATGAATAATTTATTCACTTCGGCTTGAGCTACACGTTGCTGTGTGCATCCGCAAGGGGGCAGTCTCGTCATTTGAGTTCTCTCGCATGCGCCCGAAGCTCGCCGCTCCATCCTGCGAAACTGCTAGGCGCACCCGGGACAAGGGCATGGATTTTATAATATATAGGTGGGAAGATTGGTAATGGAAAAACACCAGGTCACATTTTGTAGGTGCGGTTGTACTCGGAAAGTACCATGTGCACATGAGCACAAGTGCTCCTTGGACTTTTGGATTTTTGAAAATTTTCAAAACCTCGCTCTTTTATGTTTTCAAAAATTATAGCATTAAATATGTAGATATATTTAGACACGAGAAATGTAGTCAAAAAAGTCCCATTAAAAATACTTTGTATTTTGGAAAATACAAAAAAGATAAATTTCTGACTATAAATAGTAGTACAATAGTACGTATATTTTGTCAGTGTACTGTCAGAAATTTGTCTTTTTTGCATCTCCAAAAATATAACGTATTTTTTGACGAGACTTTTTTGATTCCAATCCTCGTATACACATCTATCTACATATTTAATGCCATAATTCTTGAAAACAGAGAAATATGAGAATCTGAAATTTTCAAAAATCCAAAAGTGAAGGGAGCACTGACTCCCATGTGCACAAAATCCTTACCCGGTTGTACTGTACTACATTTGCGTTTAGCCTGATGAGAAAATAGAGGTGGACATGAAATGAGCAAAGCATCATGGCATCTAAACTTTATGCTTATCACCATATTAAGACAAGAGTGAACTTCTCTTGGTGATGATGTGGCCTGTAAACGTGAATTGAATAGACGGCTTGCCCATGAATTAGCGGGGATGGGGTAGTAGTGTGATCAAGATATAATGTGTTCTCTGGGTGTATGAAGTACCAACGTCCAATGCTAGTCTTGTGTGGGACAAAATGTTCGAATAAAACTCATGTTTTCTCTAGAAAAAAAGGACAAGAATGGTTTTTTTCTTACCAATAATCTCCTCATTGTTATCCAATGAATATAAGACC